>NW_015558577.1:499520-508944 GCF_001515605.1 Sinocyclocheilus anshuiensis | reverse complement strand
TGAAATTGAAATGTATATACATCTTCATCATGACTAGATAGACACGGTGAGTTTGTCTTTACTATACACGTTAGATGTGATCCACCTCATAGTAACAATCCTGTCAGATCGTCCATCCTTTGAGTGAGAGTGCAATGTTACAGGTCGGTTTCGTGGTTAAAGTTAACCTTTTCGACATGTTTCCGTGTTGTTGTTGCTCAGCAGTAGCATGGACGCGATGTTGTCTGGGGGTTTGGCAAAAGGAGAGTGGGACTGTGGGCAGTGCTCGGGGTGGTGAATGAAGGCGGTGACTGTGTAGTTCTGACGTCAACTTTTTACGAAAGTCACAACGGTTCTTGAAAAATCACAGCTACTTTATGCAGGCTGAGTGCATTTTACTGAGGACTGACTGTTTTGAAACTTATATGGTAGTTAAATAGCCCCTAGACCTCAGTTATCGTGAAAAAAGCCAGGAAATTTCAGTTTTGACAATATGGGACCTTTAATTTGTGTTCCAAAGATAAACGAAGGTCTTATGGGTTTGAAACAACATGAGGGGGGAGTAATTAATGACAGAATTAAAATTTTTGGGTGAACTAACCCTTTAAGTGGATATTATTCAAAAATATTTGAATCCAGAATGCTGTATCTGACCAAACAGAATCATATCCAGAGAGCCGTGTAATAAATTATGATAAGTAACGAGATTTGACCTTAGTCAGGCCTGTGAGGAGGTATTGGAGGGTAGATATCTCTGTCACAGTTCCAGGGACTCATAAAAGAGCAGCCTGATCGCCATCCACAGCAGCATTTATCTTCATTCTCCATACATGGGTGGGATAGTCACTGATGGGGGGAGTGGAGGCTCTGACTGATTACACCCGTCTCTCCGCCCTCTATGACTGCATGGCGGGGTGGGATGGGGGACATTCGGCGATTGAGGGGTGCCTTCGTTCGCCAACATCCTCCCCTGGGTAAATCACAGGCTGGAAGGTGCATGTTGAGGCTATAAGTAGAGCGGATACAGGCCAATTGTTTATTGTGGCCTTGGACAACTGTTATGGAGCAAAGGGTGCGAGAAACAATCAATAAAAACATGACTGTGTGGGGCCGTCAGTTCCTGAGGCAGCATCTGTACAGCGCAGAGCCAAACAACATGATGGTTCCCTCACACGGTCAGTTAGCCGTATTAATTAACTGCCCAATACATATCATTTAAAATCAATTTAGCCCTCTTTATGGACTCTCTCTGGCGCAATTTCAGGCCAAATAAAGCTGAAATAAACACAGCCATTATTCATGTACAAGAAGGTCTGGTATCGCTGACTTTCTATCCCATTTCAGAAGAATTGCAAGAAGATAATCAATCAAATACATATCGATCCTTAGAAAAAGAGAACATGGTCACAAATATATACAAGAAAGTACTTATTAAAATTATTAGCATACATGCTAAAATAAGCTAAAATATGGTTATGTGTTTGAAACCAGCTTGCAATATTTGCCATCATAATACACGAGGAACATGATGAGAAATAGCTTTCAAATCTCATTCATGTTTGCAACGATATTCATTGTGATGTCAGTTTGACGTCAGTGATGCCAAATGCCACTGGTTGTCCTTTGATTCATAACCAAGATATAAAAAGTTTGAATATGCAGAACTGCAAATGAAATTTAAAAGCTGTGGTGAATATTTTACGTGAATATTGACTTAAGTTTTGGTCTGTTTCGCACTTGAAATATAGCCAGGGTTATTATAGTTAACATAACTAAAACTGCCATCAATCAATCAATCAATAGATAAATAAATAAATAAATCAATTAATCAATAAATCTATAAATGACTAAATCAGTCAATCAATCAATCAATCAATAAATAAATATTTTGCACTTGAAAAATATCAAAAAAATATTTTATTTCAGTTAGTCAGCAAGGTAACATTTGTATTCTTTAAGCTAATGTACTAAAATAACAAACTAAACCTGAAATAAAATAATTGTAAAAATTATATTTTATATATTATAATATATATTAAAATGAAAACAGAATATAAAATCGAATGCAAATTATTAATAAAAACTATAACTATAATATAGCGCATGAATAGCATGAACCATTATGGGGCTTTTGTGTCATTTAACTTGATATCATTCGTCCCTATTGGCTTTCAGTGTGAGCATTCTGCATAAGATCTCCTTTGTGGCCAACAGAAGACAAAAAGTCATATGGATTTAAAGTGACATGAGGGTGAGTAAATGATGACAGAATTAGTTTTTGGTCGAACTATCCCTTTAAGCCAGAGCACTCATCTGGTAGTGGATTAAGACAGTATGTCTGTGAAACATGCTGCTGTAAATCAGCGAAGCCAGGAAGAAAACAGCAGCGCCGTCCACACAGGGCAGTCAGCAGGACTAATGCTCTTCACGGAGAGACTCTTGTCTACTGGCCAAACTAAACTGCTAAGATTGACACCAATTTGTACAAAGACAACCGACAGTGCCTCAGGAGCAAAGCCTTGCTGTCAGATCTCATAGAGCTCTGTACCAGCATATATTGTGTGGAAATGTCAGCGATGGTCTCTGCTGAGAAAACATTCACCCTAAGACACTATTCAAATAGCATTTACTTGCATTATGCAATGCCGAGAGAGGGAGAAACAACCATTCATCTATAAGCCAATTCAAAATGCTTTCAGGCTTTCTGTGTTTCTCAAAGAGAGACAATAACTTCAAACAAATCTCTTATGGGATCATGCAAACCGTGATTTAATTATCTTTTATGTTAAAAATAGGTTTGCTTCGGTTTCTGCTGTGCAGAAGTGCTGTTTTGTCTTGTTTTGTCTCTCTGCAGACCTAACTCATGCGAATATGCCTCTGCTTCACTAAGCTCTGTATTATCCTACCCAGAATTCCTCTCAGCATCACACTGGGCTTCAGTTGATAGTTGAGCCTTCCGGTTTCACTGCCAAATTGCACCTACAACTAACACATGAAAACGGCATTGATGATAAACAATACTACAGAGAAGGTCTGAATATATGATAGAAATGGAATACTTGTGCAACAAAGTATAACTCCAAGTATTTTTTTTAAATATGTGAAACAGAATGCAGTAGTGTAACATTGTCGCCACATTCATCACACTCAAAATGAAAGGTCAAGTTGAGTGCATTGCATTGTAGGCTAAATGTAGTTTGTCATCTGTACATTCACAGAAAATCACTGTACATACTGCAAAATTAATATAGCTCTGCAATTTGATAAGAAAACATTTAAATGAACAAATCACACAGATATTAAGTTTCTTCCAGATAGAAAAAGTCCACTTTAATAGCACAGAAAACCTTCCCTTATTCACGAACAGGTGGCAATAAAAGTGTTTATGTGAAAAAAAAGGTTGTTCAAACAAAAGAGATTAATGTTGAAGATATTCTAAAAGCCTTTCAAGACTAATAGTATAAAACCATCTAGGGGAATATTTGAATCTTAAAGACTTATGAGATTGTGAATAAGTAATGAAAGAAAATCTTTGAAACCAGCGCTTTTGAGGCAGCGAGAGATTTCAAATCAAATCTATTTTACATTTTTGCCTTAAACAAAATATTGCCCCAAAAAAGACAAGTATCAAGCAAAGTAAAAAGAAATAAGCACGGTCAGGCAAAAGAGAGAAGATGGCAAAGATCAAGGGTTTTTCTGTACAAAGACCAAAGGTGTACATAAAATATTGGAAAGGACCTGAGGAGGGACACACACTCTCTCTCTCTCTCTCTCTCTCTCTCTCTCTCTCTCTCTCAGAGTAAGAGAGAGGGGTCTTTGGATCATGAACTGCTCCAAACCTGCATAGTAAAGATCTTGTGGTGTGAATTCCTAAACAGGGAGCCAGGACTAAGGATTAATTATTTATGCCGGCCCTTTGCTCCATGTCAGCGGCTCCACTGGATGAAATGATATTTATGAAGTCCCATGGGCAGGGGCAGTTAAAGTGAAGGGGGAGGAGGCTTCCTGTTCCGATGGGAGAAAACCAGCCACTGATTGAGGGATGCAGCATTGGAAGATGCAAATAAATGTCCACGGGAGACGGAGGAACATGTATTCAGCAAGGATTGATTGAGAGAAATGAACATATGGGCTATGCATAGTATGGACAAATAATTGGTCCTGCACAGCAAAAAAAACAAACAAACAAAAAAAGAATCTAAGGACATGACTGGCTTGGAAAGCATTGCACAACAGCATCTCGTCTTGTTTTTTTCACAATTTATTTAATCAGTGGTATATCAGCCTAATAGAGCAGACTGGCAGCAATGACTGTATGCCTAAAACACTGCAGTAAAAATCACTATTCATGTCTACATTTCTCGCACTTTCTGCAAAACTGTTTTTGGCCGAATCAATATTTTCTTTTTTTTTTGTCACCATTTACCCACTCATGTGGTTTCAAACTATTATGACTTACTGTGTGTCTTGGTATATGCATGTCTTAACAGTGATATTGTGGAAGATTATTACAGTTTAAAAGAACTGTTTCTATTTGAATATATTTCAAAATGTAATTTAGTCCTGTGATGCAAAGCTGAATTTTCAAAAGCCATTACGCTAGTCTTCAGTGTCACATGTAGGGTTGCAAAAAGGTGGAAAATTTCCAGTAAATTTCGGAAACGTTCCAGAAATTTTGGAAACTTTCCAGGATTTTTGGGAATATTCCAGGGATCTTTGGAAAGTTTCCGGAAACTTACCGGAAATTTTCCATGCCTTTGCAACCCTAGTCACATGATCCTTGAGAAAACCAATATTCTAATCTGAGCTCAGGATTTTTTTTTTTTTACATAATATCAATGTTGAAAACAGTTTTACTGCTTTTTTTAATTTGCAAACTGTGATACACTCAAACGTTTGGATTTTAAAAGTAATAGTAAAGACATTGAGACAAACGTGTTGTCTCTATTTCACAAAATGCTGTTCTTTTAAACAACCTATTCAAAGAATCATATTTTCCTTAAAAATATTAAGCAGCACAAACTGTTTTCAACATTGAAAATAATAATGTTTCTTGAGCACCAAATCAGCATATTAGAATGATTTCTGAAGGATCATGTGACACTGATTTTATGGCTGCTGAAAATGCAGTAATAAATCATATTTTAAAATATATTTAAAAAAGATAACAGTTCTTTTAAACTGTAATGATATTTCACTTTTTTTTTTTAAGTGTTTTATTTGATATTTGATATTTGTTTTTACTGTATTTTTGATCAAATAAATGCAGCCTTGGAGAGCATAGGAGACTCCTTCAAAAAGATTTTAATTATAGTGTGTGTATTATATAATTTTTTTTAAGTACATTTTAACACATTTAAGGACTAGTGGACACCCTGTATCAAGTTCCACACAGTCATTCGAAATGAATTCTTGGATTGTGCACTCGCCACAGTTTGAAATCTTGTGGTTTCTTTCCATGATCTTTTTTTTTTTTCCATAGCTGAGCATAACATCCACATTATCACCACGTTTCCAAACTCTCAGTGTGGGAGGTGTCAGTCTAAATGAAACAGACTGAGAACGTTCAAACTCAACATGTAAAAATATCCAAGACCACACATGGTACGCTTAATTAAAGAGTGTAAAGATTATAATTTACCCTTGCAATCCCTTTAAAAACCATCCATGCTTGCTAAAAGTCTGCTGGAAAAGTAAAAATCCTGCCAAGCCACTGACCAACACAAGCACACAATAAGAAATAGAAATCATCTCAAAATAAGGCTCATTTGATTCCCTTTGAACATTTATGTGCTGTGTGAATGAGAGTTTACATGACTGAGTTCCCTCTTTAAACAAGTGGAACATTTTGGGTGTTTTCTTGATCACTAGACAGTAACCAGACAAAATGGGCCTCAGTACAACTAAATTTAGGCAGAAATGTATTCAGAACATAGCAGTGGCTGAAAGATGTCACTTTTCCATTTCTTTCTCAAGTCATTTGTGATCAGAATCAGATTTTTGTTCCAGGCATGATGCTTCACGCACAGAGCATCAAAACAAAAGCCTCAAAACGCACTTTTACCCCTGGGTGAAGAAACGCTCATATCTGAGAACTAATATAATAATGTCTGCCTTGTCTTTTATGTCACCATCTCATAACGATCATTTTTTCCAGCAGACACAGATTTAGACATCTGATATGCAGTATACAATCATTATTCATGCACTATTCATGCGCATCTCTCATAATAACATATAACCCTGCTTATGCCAGCCGCTTATGAAAAATATTCACGTCTGTGGTGCAGCTGAAATATTTGCTTTTACAGCAGTTGTACAGAAGCAATTAGCATATTTCATGGCAACGGGCAAATAACACTGCTATGAATGGTGCTCCACACACACTCTCTTCTAAATGTGATCGGTAAGAATTCTTTGAGTAGCTTTTGAGGTTCACCAGTGTTAGTGGTAAGTGCAATCATAATTAAAAAAAATATATATATAGTTCTTAGTTTTGTTGCCACAGGCCTGGTCTCCATATATCATGAGTTCTGCTTGTCTATTCATAACTATCTGATGTCACATCTGTTTTACAGGTGAAGTGTGTTTACTATTGTACTATACACAACACAAACTTTGATTAGGTATATTCTATTCCTAAGAATTAGGGTTAGAAATCTCATCCCACATCGATCCCACACATTTTAAACTAGTCATAAAAATGTCATAAATGTCATAAAAAGGTCAAATTATGAGATATTACTGACCATGAGACACATTCGTGATGGTCTTTATAGGTCCTCGCTTTGATATATTTTTTTTTAATGTTTCTGTTTTTTTGGTTTCAGCACATGACTGATTCAGCAGACAAAAATGTATCAAATATTTCCACCAAAATTTCTTCATTTTTTCCTATATTTATTTATTCGTTCATTCTTTTTTTTTTTTGTCAGAACATAAAAATACGCCAATCTTACAATTATTTTTTACTTCAGAACATAAATATATTTTTGACTTTTTTGACTTCATGTCACTGGGGGTATAATTTACAAAAAAAACAAAAAAACAAGGTTAGTCTACTTTTAATTCAATTAAATTCAAGTTTATTTGTATAGCGCTTTTTACGATACAAATCGTTGCACAGCAACTTTACAGAAAATTAAGTTTCTACAATATTTAGTAGTAGCTTTTACTATAATAAAACCATGGTTAATTTTCGCAGGGATGAATAAGCAACACCTAGGCTAAATAACTGAAATAAAGCTCATTAGAAACGACAAAAGCACATACAATTACAAAAACTAATGAAAATTAAAGCTGAAAATATATAAATAAAAGCTAACTCAAAACATGAATAAATATTACAACAGCATATAAATAATACTAAAATAACACTGAGGTGATGTGGGAGATCAAAGACACAAACACAACCCTAAAACCATACAATGTCAAAAGGACAGAAAGACCTTCTACATTCCCAACAGTAATACTGAATAAAGCAAGTGAGCAAAATGGATGTAAAATCTCCAGAGTGTTCATAATCTCTGTGTCGAGAGAAAATGATTCCAGTGCTATTTTAGCACATTCTCAATGTCAAACATCAATAACTCCTCCCATCTATTTTTCAGCAGCCTCTTCTACATATTCATGACTTGCAGGGATCAATGGGATGACAGAAAGACTGATGGACAGCAGAAATCACCTTTAGGACGACAGGAAGCCCTGGAAATAATTTCGAACATTGTGACGACTGAAAAGTAATGAAGAGATTTAAACTGAATTTCAAATGAAAGAAAATTATATTCACAAAGCTCAGTGCTTCACTGCAGCCAATACTGAAAAACTAGAAGTTAAATTAGTGACACGCAATGAGTGGATGAATTATCAAATGAATAAACTGCTCTGTAGACTGAGCCTTCATAATTTGCATAATTTGCAAAGTTCAAGCAGGTGTTGTTTACACACATTACTAAACAAGCGCTGTCAGCATTCACTAAAAACGACTTCTAAAATCAAGTTTTAATAAGCTCCTAAAAGAATGTAACTCAGGCAGAAAAACACCTGTTTGGGTGAAGATCTTTAAAGTGGGGGAATGAAGAGATGTGATTCAGACAGACCGCATCCAGACACAAGAGCTCTTTCTCTAACAATTACAGTTAATGGTGGTGGTGTGATGGACACCTGAACGCTGGCCTAACATAATGCTTCAGGTTCTGCTACTGCCAGAAATGGGAAAAAGTGGAAATATGTTCTCCAGAAGCCCACTCAACTATGCCAGATCAATCCAGACACCTCTGTACAGCGTGATATTACCGACTAGCTCCTCAACGGATCAGTAAACCTCTCAGCATATCCTCATACACATCTCATGGCTCCCATTTCAGTGGCAGCAGAGCTTCTGAGGATTATGGGTAATGCTGGTATGTGATTAAATGAGGCGGATGTGTTATTAGATTGAGAAGGTGGTTCTTCACTACTGAACAATCTAGCTGAAATCAAGCTGGTCTAGAAGATTGATCAGCAGAACTACCACCTGAAAGTCCTAGTTTCAACTAGATAGATGATCTTCAGAAGCATTTGTGGCATAATGTTTTTCAAAACCATTTATTTATTCATTTATTTAGATATCACTTTAATACATAGTGTTTCGATGCAGCTTTACATTAATAAACTGGAAAATAACAGTGTTATTTGTTATAAAGTTAATCAATTATGAAACAAATTCAACTGCAAAGCAGCTCTATAGAAGATAATAGTGTCATTATTCAGCTTAATTTAGTTCAATGTTGTTTCAATTCAATGATGAATGGAGCCAATCAATAAATAGTGAAATACTCACAATTTCAATTGAATAGACTAAACTTACAATATGAATATGCGTTAACATGATTTTAGCGAGAGAGAAAAATCACTTACTAAATGGACAATTTCGTTGCCATGAAACCACAACATCATAAAGCATAAAAGATTGTAAAAATTATTTAAACAACCTAAGACTGATGTTATTTGCACAGCTTTAATAGACAAATTAATGTAAAATGCTATGTTACGTTAAAAAGCAAAACAAAACATTAGTTAACTATATCTGTTAACATTAAATAACAATGAAAAATATGCTGCATTCACGCCATATCGTAATTACCGTAATTCCGAGATGACAACACGTGATGTTCTACTCGGAGCTGTTCACGTCCTCGGACTCGGAATTATGCTTTTCTATGGCAACACTATCAACGCCTAAACAGAGCCTGCGGTGGTCAGGTGGTACAGCGGTCACGTGGTACAAGTCGTAGCTCTCAGAAAGCTCCCAGTTCACAAGTTGTAATCACGAGTTCCCTTTCAGTCGGTCACTCCTGACGTCACGTCGGATGACCAACGAATTGGGATCTCGCTTAGAGGGACCAATCTACTTCGAATGTAAACTAAACAAGCCAATGCACATTGGCATGCGATTATTGCATCC
>NW_015558577.1:490902-499395 GCF_001515605.1 Sinocyclocheilus anshuiensis | reverse complement strand
AAGAAGAAGAAGAAGAAGAAGAAGAAGAAGAAGAAGAAGAAGAAGAAGAAGAAGAAGAAGAAGAAGAAGAAGAAGAAGAAGAAGAAGAAGAAGAAGAAGAAGAAGAAGAAGAAGAAGAAGAAGAAGAAGAAGAAGAAGAAGAAGAAGAAGAAGAAGAAGAAGAAGAAGAAGAAGACGACGACGACGACGAGACGACTGGAGTCTTCTGAGGAGAGGGGAACATTACACGGTATTTCTCATATTTACACTACCATCAAACACTTTAAGCAACATATAGTTTTCATCGGGTTCAGCGCGGTTTGTGTGTTTGCTGACTTAAACGCTCAGAACAGCAGGCAACAAGCATGTGAGGAAAACATGTTCAGTTCATGAAGACCTGGGCCCGTATTCACAAAACATTTCATCTTACCACTAAGAGTTCTCCTAAATAGCAGTAAAAGTGTTTAGCTAAGAGTTTTCTCTTAAACCCTGTTCACAAAGCTGCTGAGACAAACTTTTACTAAGGAATAGACAGAAGTGATGTTAGCGTGCTTACTAGCTATGCACGCAGTGATTGGCTGATAGTCTGTCAGAGATGTATGCTGCGTTCACGCCATATCGTGATCGAGATGACAGCACGTGACGTTCTCGGAATTATGCTTTTCTATGGCAACACTATCAACGCCTAAACAGAGCCTGCGGTGGTCAGGTGGTACAGTGGTCACGTGGTACAAGTCTTAGCTCTCAGAAAACTCCCAGTACATAAGTTGCAATTACGAGTTCTACGAGGACGTGAACGCTTTTTACAAGTTGGAATCTCATAATTACGGGAATTACGATATGGCGTGAACGCACCTATAGTTTCAAAGCATTTATTAATCTCAGTTAATTTTAATTTCAACATTTACTAGTATATTATTAAAATCAAATGTTAATATTATTTAATGGACCTCAACTAACATGAACTAACAATGAGCAGTCGCAATTTCATGAACTAACGTTAACAACAAATACTGATTGATAAATACTGTAACAAATATATTGCTCATTGCTAGTTAATGTTAATTGGACCTTATTGTAAAGTGTAACCTTTTTATAATAAGCTCCGCATTTATGCTTTTACTTCCATTGTAAGTAGTTCACGGTAACCTCAACTTTCACTTTTTCAAAGAAAACGGGACAAATTGAAACGTACTTTTGTGGTAATCAGCATTATGCCACAAATGCTGTTGTATAAACTTAACTGGTATTGAACCCAGAATATTCCTTTAAGCTGGTTAGACATGGTCTCAGACCTCCAACAAACCAGCTATCATATTCCACATACCAGCCTGCCTGACCCTCTTAAACTGGTATGACCTAGTTTTTCCCCCAGGATTCAGAGTTCTGAATCAGATCACCATGAGGCATGCTTTAATTTTCCTCATTTCCTCATTGATTCATCACTTTCTTCATTCGCTGTGGCAGTGGGAGTAAGCCTGGCCAGTTTCTTACATCATACACTTGGCATGTCTCACAGCTTTCCTCTTCAACTCTAAACTAGCCATAAATCTCTAGCGCTCACTCATGCAGCCCTTGACCCCTCCACATTGTGCCACTGCTAAAAGAGAAGGATAAAAAAACCCACATGGCTCCTTTAGCACAGCATGAAGGTATCTGAAGCATTGTCCAATGTGACCTCAACAAAAGAGAGTAGCGTTTCTATTAAAACGTCATCTCTTGGCAGTTGGCTTTGTAACACAACAAAGCAGACACCGCCTGATGCACTTGGCTAAACCAACAATAGGAGCAAGTCAGAATGCGATATGATGTATACGCTCAGCCCTGAACCTAACCGGGATAGTTAATGATGGGAACCACAGTGGAGCAATGTGGGGGGCTGGGAGGGGGAATTTGTACCCTGCAGGACTCCGATGGGGGAGAAACTAGCATCCATTATTAATGGAAGTCGGCTGCAAGGGGAAATGGATCAAATGTGGCTTTCGGTGGAGCTACTACCTGAAAAACATGAATTATTTGTTGTTCATCTTGCAAGCTTTGTCCTTTTCGTTCTCCTTAAATGTCTTTTTTCACACTGTCGGCTACAATCTCATTTAAAAAACTGCTCAGCTGGTATCACCGCAGAGACCTAAGAGATTCGGTGCCATATGGAAAGGTAGAGAAACTGCAGAATTAGCATTTCCCAGTATGCGATGCATTTGTAAGAAACACAAGGTGTCACGAGCGGAATAATTCAATCACACATTATGGTAAATACCCATAAAACATATGGCTGGTTAATGGAGTCCAGGAGACAATTGTGCTCGTGAACCCCCGTGGAATGAATGACATGGGCTAAAGGCGCAATGCTGCTACCACAGCACATTTAATTCAATATAGCAAACTAAGGTGTGGTAGATGTGACAGCACATGATGACGTGACACACAACAGAGAAGGAGAAGGAGGGAGTTAATATTGATTGTACAACCTCCAGTCTGAGATCAGCACGAGCTAGCTGGAGACGTGTTTGCAAGCCCAGCGGCTAGCAGTTTACGGCATGTGCCCCCTGGGACACGAGCGGACACAAATGAGCCTCAAATGAGTCTCCGTTGGTCACGCCACATATTCCAGCTCACCTCCATCCCCCATGCCTTCACATAACAACACATCAAGCGCTGATTGAAATTCAAATAGGAGCAGCGCACAACGGGATAGACGTAGCGAGGCATCGCAGAGGTTCTCAGGGGCCCAATACAGCACAGCTCCATAACCACTTAACTACTAGTCAATTTTCCACTGAGGTTCTGGAGTGATGTTTGGCGATATGTGATTTCATGGGTGATCAATGCTCCGTATAACATTTCTGGTGAAAAAATCTAAAGTGCAAGTAGACAACATTAATTTTTTTGTATTTGCCATGCACCAGAAACACACAACCTTAACGGTCACATTTACTTGTTCATTAGTGGAAAGAACTCGCCGGATGAAAATGGACGGCAAAGCTTGAAATTATATTAGGAAAGGTTTACCTTGAGTAATTCAGTTACAAGGGTTCAATAACAACAACCTGAATGAGTTCCAGAGCTCGTCAAGGACCCAAAATCAATTTGTGCACAACAAATCATTAGAAATGAATGAAGGTTTATATTAGGTAATTCTCATTCTGAAGATCATCGCTCTGAGTACACTTAAATTATGCAGACTCTTGGTTCTCTAAAATATTGAAAGACTAAAGGCTAATCTGAACATCAGTCAAAAAAAAGAGATATGACTGCTGTGAAAGGCTCGTGAGGTGATATCAACAAATTTCAAAGAGCAACCACTGAATATTGAAAACCATGATTAAAAGTTAAAAAATTCTAAGTGCTTCCAAAAACAGTATTCATTTACAAGCATTACTATTACCATTGCTTATACCTTAAAATTTTTGTCATACCAATTTTGAACGTACATGAAATTCGACTAATTTCTTAAACTTAGCGCTGTGTTGTTTCTTCAATTGAACTTACAATTTATGCAAACCTCTTCAAAGAGAACTTGTGACTTGGACCAGTAGGAAACCAATTATTAACGCCATAGCATCTAGTGATGCACCAAAATTATTTTTTTATTAAACCAAAGCATTCATTTGGTTGAAAACCAACAATTATGTACCAACAAACCAATTGTAGCACAGTTCTACAGTTCAGCAAATTTCGATCAATGTTTTAGGCCCTCGAACAAAACCTTTTTCTTTTGCGGTTTTAGCCAAATATTTTTGGTTGTCGCATTACTACCAGCAACCATCCAGTACAAAAACTGCATAATAATGCAAGAACAACAATTTAGAGCACCTTAGCAACTACTACATATTAATATTGTTTATTCAGATAAACATTCATATATTTCTAATGAAAAAAACGAAATAACCAAAACATCAACTCTATTTTGCCTCAGAGATCACTTCAATTACTTGTAATGTTGGCTGATTGAAATCAGAATGCTGTGTTTTTCTGTGGGTTTTGTTGTTCATTTCACAACAAAATTATCTTCATGAGCACTAAAGCTCATCCATAGTGCTTACACAAGGGGCTGGACACTGTTTGCTGGCTGCAGATAGATGTGAGGCCCAGACTTCCTAATGGCTTCCTGTATTTCACAGTACAGTTTCCTCTCAGGAAATGTTATCAATACAAGCCGCTTCAGCACTGACCCAAAACCACAATACAAGTCACCTACTTTAATTAAAAGCAATTGAATGCACTGAAGGCACACTTCCACTAAGAGCAATGAACGAGAAAGAAAGAGTAACTATATAAAAAATTAACCAATGGGGATGAGTTTATTGAACTAGAACCAAGAGTGCAAAAAAACTTCATTTAATCTCACATAAGACTGAAAAGACGAATCTTTTTCATATCTCCATATTGCAATCTAATCAACATAAAAGTGTTGAAAAGCTACTAGGAGAAATTACACGAGGAGAGTCGACATCATAAAGCGGAATGGAACTTTTGACCTACTGGAGAATATTACACTCTTTAAATAAATGAGGCATAGAAGAATATGTCTGGAGCCTGTGGGCTCAATGCAAGCTGGCACAAGCGAGTGGTCCAACCCTCATTAGAAATTAATTACCACTTTATTCGGTGTGGGGCAGCTGTACAAGTGTATATGTATCTAAGGCCTTACCCAGGGGGAGAAATTAAACCCCTGACCCCCCTCTTTTCGGCAAGCAATATGCGACACCACCCTGACCGTGAATTACTGGCCCAGCCATGCTGGGAATGCAGGCAGCAGCAGTAAGGCTCTGAGTGCCCAGTGAAGAGGTTTATCTTCTTTTGGGAACTCCTCGGTGAAACCCGACTAGCCATAGAAAAAAATAAATAATTGTCTATTTTGCCCCAGAAAAGATGTAAAGGGTAATGACTGTGATATCATCTGATTGCAACTGCTAATTATCCAATCATCAAGTTATTGTGTTCATGATTCTGCTTAGGCTAATTCAGATTAAGTGGGGCGATTGTGTAAGTGTCTAGAGGTGAGAAATGGAAGATAAAAGTAGTATTTTGTATAATTACCATACGTAAAAAGATCCCGGAATAGTGGCTTCCTGTAATTGCTTTTTGATGAACATAATGGGCCTGATACCACTGCAGAAATAGCAACTACTACATATTAATATTGTTTATTCAGATAAACATTCATATATTTCTAATGAAAAAAACGAAATAACCAAAACATCAACTCTATTTTGCCTCAGAGATCACTTCAATTACTTGTAATGTTGGCTGATTGAAATCAGAATGCTGTGTTTTTCTGTGGGTTTTGTTGTTCATTTCACAACAAAATTATCTTCATGAGCACTAAAGCTCATCCATAGTGCTTACACAAGGGGCTGGACACTGTTTGCTGGCTGCAGATAGATGTGAGGCCCAGACTTCCTAATGGCTTCCTTTATTTCACAGTACAGTTTCCTCTCAGGAAATGTTATCAATACAAGCCGCTTCAGCACTGACCCAAAACCACAATACAAGTCACCTACTTTAATTAAAAGCAATTGAATGCACTGAAGGCACACTTCCACTAAGAGCAATGAACGAGAAAGAAAGAGTAACTATATAAAAAATTAACCAATGGGGATGAGTTTATTGAACTAGAACCAAGAGTGCAAAAAAACTTCATTTAATCTCACATAAGACTGAAAAGACGAATCTTTTTCATATCTCCATATTGCAATCTAATCAACATAAAAGTGTTGAAAAGCTACTAGGAGAAATTACACGAGGAGAGTCGACATCATAAAGCGGAATGGAACTTTTGACCTACTGGAGAATATTACACTCTTTAAATAAATGAGGCATAGAAGAATATGTCTGGAGCCTGTGGGCTCAATGCAAGCTGGCACAAGCGAGTGGTCCAACCCTCATTAGAAATTAATTACCACTTTATTCGGTGTGGGGCAGCTGTACAAGTGTATATGTATCTAAGGCCTTACCCAGGGGGAGAAATTAAACCCCTGACCCCCCTCTTTTCGGCAAGCAATATGCGACACCACCCTGACCGTGAATTACTGGCCCAGCCATGCTGGGAATGCAGGCAGCAGCAGTAAGGCTCTGAGTGCCCAGTGAAGAGGTTTATCTTCTTTTGGGAACTCCTCGGTGAAACCCGACTAGCCATAGAAAAAAATAAATAATTGTCTATTTTGCCCCAGAAAAGATGTAAAGGGTAATGACTGTGATATCATCTGATTGCAACTGCTAATTATCCAATCATCAAGTTATTGTGTTCATGATTCTGCTTAGGCTAATTCAGATTAAGTGGGGCGATTGTGTAAGTGTCTAGAGGTGAGAAATGGAAGATAAAAGTAGTATTTTGTATAATTACCATACGTAAAAAGATCCCGGAATAGTGGCTTCCTGTAATTGCTTTTTGATGAACATAATGGGCCTGATACCACTGCAGAAAATCATGGGCGAATGCTCTCTCTTCCAAAATTGTCCAATTACCAATATCAAACCTTATTATAAGGTGAGAGACAACAGAAACAAGAAAAATATTATTTGTGTACCTTTGATAAAAAGAATCCCAGGAAGGATTTTCCTCTGCTTCTGAAAAAAAGCCTTCTTTTTCCATAAAACAGCTGATTAGGCATCTACAGTAACAGCTGACCTCCCTTTAATGATGCCCCATTCCATACAAACTCACTCGGTGGGATCATGTGACACGTGTCCAAGGGTCCAGTGCTGGAATGTCAAGTCTACTCTGCAGGTGCTTTTCTGGCTTTATCTTCTTCCCCTGGCTGTTTTTTCTCTAGTTGCATTTATCCATCATCGGGTCAGAGGTCAATTCTTGAGGTCAGGGACCCAGAGCAGCTGGTATCCATCATTCCTGCTGATCCTAACCATGGGGAGGAAATTCTTCTCACCTTGCAAGCACTGCAGCTGCAAGACCATCTACAAGTTATAAATGGAAACAAGAAAACCCTAGAAACCACCCAAACTGTCTTACACCATAACAATGTCAAGAAAATGTAAAAATCTACATTAATTTGAGCGTGATGTGAAACACCATAAGTTAAGTAAAGCACAGCTCTTCCTGGCCTTCTCGAGGACTTATAAAGAGAATAAAGAGCATATCCTCACAATCACAAAAGCAACTGTATTTACCTGACCTCTTTCAAAGACTAATTTCAGGCTAGATACAGTATTCACAGCATATGATGTAACCTAGGTTAACAAAAACAGAGATTCTGTAAACATTTCAATTAGTGCTGGGCGGTATACCGGTTCATACCGAATACTAAGTCAATATACTGCAGTATTTCCTCTCTCAATCAGTAGAAAATATGGTTAACACCCGGTCATGCATGAAAAAAAAAATACTGTCATGTACCGTGAAACCGGTATAATTTTGAAAAATACCGTGATGTAAATTTTTGGTCATACCGCCCAGCACTAATTTCAATTATGAAATACATAATTAACATGCATTCTAACAAATATATTCAAAAAAAGCATCTTAAAGGGGTCATATGATGCGATTTCAATTTTTCCTTTCTCTTTGGAGTGTTACAAGCTCTTGGTGCATAAAGAAGATCTGTAAAGTTGCAAAGACTAAAGTCTCAAATCCAAAGAGATATTCTTTATAAAAGTTAAGAGTCAACCACGCCTACCTAAAACGGCTCGTTCTAACACGCCCCCACATGTCTACGTCACGATGTGGGAAGATTTGCATAACGCCGCCCAAATGTTCACGCAAAGAAAGAAGGTGTAACTTTTATTCTCGCAGTAGTATTGTTGTTACCGCCGCCGCCGCCATGTTGTGAAGGTCATTGTGAAGATGTTCGTCATGCCTGGAGCTGATCCGTGCTGGTCGCTGAGGAAATACATCAACTTCACGCTGTGGATCGCCGGATCGGCTTTCACCGTGGACGAAGCGGAGTCCAGTCCAGGGTCGCCACATGTGGGTGCCGCAAGCCCGCCCGCCGTCGCTCACTCAAGCCGGCCTCCGCTCACTCTAGCCCACCGTGTGTGACGCTGTGTTTCGCTGTGAAAGCGAAACTACTTTGTTTGGCCTTCCAAAAGAGGACACGACTAGAAATCAGTGGTTAAGTTGTATTTACAACACTGTTCCAGAACAGTTCAACCCAAATATTCCGATGTGTCCAGCGCATTTTATGGAGGACTGTTTCCTGATCCTGGTAGAGTAGACTACAATGCCGGCTGTTCTGACTCACAGACTGTAAGTACGTTTTTATATTTAAAGAATTTCCCACTGATGATTCAAACGCAAGTTTTGAGCAGTGTAGAGTAGTGTTTGTAGTTTGTAATTTCTCCTATCACAAATGCAGATATGGTTTTATGTTTACGTGGCGCGATGCAATGTAACGCGTAAAAAGACAGTATAAATCATTATAATCCATAATTATATCCCCACTAGATCCAACAAATGCCTCGTTTATAATGGCTTTTAATGTTTTTGTCTCATCGTGCCAGGACAAGGCATCACAATATGGTGAGGGGCGTAACATTTCCGTCACACGCTTGAGGTAT
>NW_015558577.1:484446-490738 GCF_001515605.1 Sinocyclocheilus anshuiensis | reverse complement strand
GGATTGCTGGCCAATCAGAGCACACCTCGCTTTTCAGACCGATGAGCTTTGTAAAAATCGACGCGTTTCAGAAAGGCGGGGCATAGAGGAGAAACAATAATGTACAGTATGTGGAAAATAATGTGTTTTTTGAACCTTAAACCGCATAAACACATTTCATTACACCAAATACACAAAATAATGTTCTTTTTAGCAACATCATATGACCCCTTTAAGAAACCATTTCTCAAAGCGAAAACCTTGCCACATCCTGCGAATATTCCACCATTTATTCACTCCTATGTCGTTCTTTTTCAAAGCTTGCAGCTCCAGTTCACATTCATTGTAATATGAAAAAAGATCAATCAATATATTATTCAAATTTTCCAATTTTATATCTTGCGGAATCAAAGAAGATATAGATTTTATAACACTGTCATAGTAAAATATATTAAAATGTCAATTTTCAGGTGAACTACACCTTTAATGATTAGTGACAACTGGAAAATTCAGGTTACTAATTTACATTAAAAAAAATGAGCAAATACTGCACTGTTCAAATTTCGAGTCCCAGTGATCCATTTTCCACACTTCCTTGGTTAAGTAAAGGAAGGAGTGTTTGCTTTTCGAGCAGGCAGGTATGACAAGCCCTTTCCGGACCTTTGCGATAAACCAAAAGCCAACCTCAGGACGGCGCGTCGAGAAGATCTTAAGCGCGTCTTGAGCTGCCAAGAGCAACAAGCTGAGTTCAGGCAGACTGGCACTGAGCTTATTCACAATCCATCTTCAGTGATACATCTACAGACTACAGCTTTCTGCCACACTGAGGCCTTTTTACAGAGCCGTGAGGGAAGGGCCCCGCAGTGCCCGTCATCAGCGTTCAAGCAATGTGCAACTACAACAGGCTGCTTCAATCACCTTCAATGATTTCACAGCTTTAGTCTGCCGGGACGTTTGGCACAGATATCAGTTGATGCTGTCGTTACTCACATATAACATTTACTGCTGAGAACAGGGAACCGAATCTAGGGAAATACAGAACAAGTTCACTTGTCAGCATATTCAGCAGGTGTGTGGAGACTGTAATGACTGGTCCTTTCAGATTTTTGTGATTAAGTGAAATGCAACACAACAGGCCATAAAGAAAGCAGACCCCATTTCATGACAGCTCAACTACCAGCACAGGAAGACGGAGAGAGAACAATACTAATTAATATGATAGTGCATGTGAGCAGCCAAGCTGCCCATGCACTGTCGGAAAGAAGAACAAAATCTAAACATTCCAAACTAACTGGGTCAGCAATAAATGGGTTTTATTTGGACTGAGCAGAGAAAAGACCAGTTTTGCACATGGAAAAATGGTTCTCTACAATTGAGAGCTCTTATTTGCTCTAGTTCAGCATTTGGGATCAGCGGTATGGTGCTGACTGTGAAATATTCAGAACAGAACCATGCAGAACAGAACTCTGGAAGTTGCGGAGAAATCACACATACGCACAATACAGAATACATTTTTATTTTCTAAAGAAAACTGAGTTGTGTTTGCTTTTGAAAGTGTGTTTCAAAGGGCAAGTAAAAAAAAACAATACCATTATTGTCTTGTAAACTACAAAAACGCAAATTTGTGAAAATGTTAACATCATGCGCATGTATATTACGTGTTGTGTGCAGGCAAGTAGTGTTTCTTTACAAGGTGACATCGCCAACTGCTGGCCTGGCATGCTTAATACAACATTTTTAGTCATTTTCGCGAATCTGTGTGAACAGGGATCGTTTTCACAACATTGTCGTCTGTATGCGCAACTTTTCAAAAACACAAAGCCAAACCTTTTCAGTTTTTAGTACATCTTTGTTGCATAACAAACCAAGATTCTTGGCCCTACATACAACTCGGGTCCTCCTTCAAGTTAAGTGATGATGTACTTAAGTGGTGTACAAGTGATGTAAAATTCTGGCCGATGCAGAGTAATATTGTAAAAATAGGGGAAATGAGAATCTACAATTAAATATTTAATATAAGCCAATATATATCCAATACCAAGACTGGATTATGATTTGCATCTGCAAAACAACTGGTGCAGGACGAGTTACATTCTAAGAACTTTGTTCAAATCTTTAACCCTACATATGAGCAATAGTAATAATGTTGTGTCTTTACTAATAAAAAAAAAGATACCGTATAGCTCCTCATAATTGGAGCTATTCAACTAGTTTAATATTAGCCTAATTCTGGATTTGTAAGGGTGAACACACTCAAGAGTAAGACACTGCAAATGGCTTATCAGAACCTCTAGTTGGATTTTGCTTCACTTCACCAAGTACAAGCATTCATATCACACATGCAAGAGACACGGCAGCAAGAATTCACCCGCAAACAGAGATCCAATGGGAACTGCAACCACTCAGATCCCAAATGAGGGTGTTGACCACCAAACTTTCCGTAGGCATGACCATTTCATCGGAATTCCTTCAACAACAACAAAAAGCCGCACACTACCTCATGTGTATTTGCGTAGACTGGTCATTTTCTCAAATGCTACACTAAAATAGTGCACTCAGTAACATAATGGTACACTACTGATGGTAATGGCGCAGAATTGAGTAGGGTTGGCTTGGATCGTCCGAAATCTTTCCAATAATCTCATACAGCGGAAGCTCACCATTTCAATAATTGGACTCAAATTTTCACAAGTAGCTCTAACCAGTCATACCTCAATTTAGAGACCACCAAAAAAGAAATGCTGGTGAGCAGTGTTGATGTTAAGGCTTCCTGGCACAGCCAATCTAGTAAAGACAAGCTTGGAATGGAATACTTGAGCCAACGTACCACTTACTACACACTGTGCAGTACATACTGTACTATTTTTTTTAAATAATAATTGAAACCACATGCAACACTGAACATTTCAACTGTAGTATGCTGAATTGTTGCCATATGATCTCACTACGTGGCATGTTTGAAACCACGACTTACATTCTGTCATTGAAACAAAATATGACAATTACACTCCAATTCTGAGTCATATTCGTTGTCTGATCTAATGGCAAATCAAGAAACAGAGATGATATTGACTATCCATGTAGATAACGGGAAAAGTTGAGTGCATTGCATTCTGGGATACAGTATCCTATGAAGTGTGCTCTGGTTGTATCCTCATTTTGGTGAATGTAGTAGGTCATCCATTCAATTCCATTTAAATCCAAATCAATTTTGCATAACATAGTATGAAATAATAAGTACACGCCCTCCCAAACATACCAACACAAAGCCATATCGCTTAGTACAAGGACATTGAAAGGGTTTGATTTCTTCACAAAGAACCCCAAATTATATTTTGACAAATATCAGGTCAAATTATTAACCAGCACTTTTGCCTCTAGTGCAATAAACAAATAACTCCATCAATCATAATCCATTTACATGCTACTATCAAGCCTTCATTTGCACATTAGGCAATTAGCCAAGGGCCCACTGTCCATCTAAATTAATAAAGAATACTGAAGGCTACATCTCTCAGCTGGAGCTTATTGTGACGCCCTATTTCCAGCGAGATTCAATTGCTGACAGTACTTAATTTGTTACAGTGATATTGATCCTCTTTGTTCCCTGACATCTGAAAACATGCAGCTGCAACAGTAATGATGACTTTGGATAATGATTATAATGCACAACAACGCAATGTCTGCTATATGGCCAAACAGGCTATTGCACTGACAGGATATTACCAGAAAAGTCATACATTTATCTATGATAAAAAATATATCTCTCTACATTCTGAAAATAAGCTACATACAACAAAGCTTTTACTAAAAAGCACTTTGCTGGTACCATGGTCCAGTGATGCCATTAGAAGGATGCCATTGTACGGAATAATTAAGTTTAAATAGCAAACAACATTGTGTTACCATGGTACTTTTTTTCTTAAAAAACATATGTGTGTATAAAATAGTAATATATGTAGTGGTAATAGTGAGGCATCAAAATGATATTTTGACCAAATCCAAAATCAAAGATGTCATTTAGCTGAAGACCAAAACCAAAAATAAAGTTGCGTAATTAAAATAGGGAACTCAGTGTGCTGTTCATGGTGTTTTGTCATTAGGTAATAAACCAGTCGTAGTAAAGTTCTATAGCAACGAGACATCTCCCGATATTTCAGAACAATGGTAGTTTAGATTTACATTGGTATTTAAGCATAGTTTTTATTAACAGTAAAGTATATCCACACAGCTGACATGTTTACCTGTTGTAGCTTATCCAAACTGCATGCATGAAAAGACAATGACAGAGTTTATGGTTTCGGTCAATGGATTCTGCCCACCAAATTACTTTGCCTGAAACTACTGCCTGTTTTTTTTTTTTGGCTTTGTAGGGTGAATATTTACAGTAGCTGAAATTTTGATGTTATAATATGCTAAGTTTTTTACTAAACTAGTTTTATAATGATGTGAAATAGGTGGAATACAGCACTGTAAAGCTTTCTAATGAGCCACTCAAAAAAAAAAATATTATTTTATTTATAATACCAAATTTTTTAAAATAATAACCAGGTATAAAAAAAACTTTGTTAGAATAACACTGTCCTTTTGTTGAGGTCCTGCTTAGGTCTGTGCAATGAAGGCCTCTGCGAAGGAAGCAGATCGCTTACGGCACTGAATGGTTGCAGACAAGGTTGTGAGGGTGTTTAGTTTAACATGTTTACATTGTCCACAGGGAAGCCATCAGCACACAATTCACTCCCAGCAGGATTATGCAGATAAGATGGGATGTAAAAAGGATGCAATGACAACTTAAAAAAAAAAACACAAAAAAAAACTTACATGAAGACATGCCCATTTCCTTTCTAGCACAATGAAAAGTTGGAATGCTGTTATCAGCGAGATGTAGGTCACCTGAACTTTCAAAACTGCTTTTGATTCACATACGTGTGCTTCAAATAAACATATATTTTCGGAAGGGGACCCCACAATTAGTAACTTGAAACTCGCTCTCCGCATGTAGGTCAAATTCTCTGGAATCAATCAAAACTCCCAAAGGAACTCCCTGTTCCCCCCTTAATCTCCTGGTTTTATTACTTTCCAGACAGAGTCTGCCCATTCCACCCAGCCCCCCATTCCTCTCTTTTGTACTGATCTCCAGCAAAGCCTGTGATTTTTTACCACAGCACATTGCTTTTCATGCAGCAGAGCAGCTTTCATCAGCCTCCGCACGCAAGACAGCCCAGCCGCAAACTCCACTACAGCCTGCTCTCACCGCACATGATCCTAATAAACAAGCTCACGGATCCAAACTAGTGAAAGCATGTTGCCAATACTAATGAAAGAGTTAAATGATGCATCACGCAAATTAAATGTGAGCCTTTTCATATTCAATTTGAACAAATGTTATGAATGCACTAACAAAAGATTGATAGATTCAATTTCTTTGCTCTGAAGCGAAATCACAACCACCTTCTCTAAAGGCATATTTACACAGCCGAGTTAAGGCTGCTCTATGCTGGATCCATATTCTGTGCCAGAATACAATGCAATGGCACATAAAACAGTAATATGGTAGCTCTAACCCAGCTCAGTCCCTGTATCAGAGGTGCCTCGGTTGCTGCATTGGCTCTTTGTAAATGAAATGCAATCTTTAACTTTGCTAATGTCATGTCAGAGTTTATATTTAATTATTAATAAAAGTTGTTTATTCACAATTTCCTATTTATAAAAGGAATGTTTTAGAAATTATAATCGGTGTAAATACATTCATGTTGCCTACGTGCAGCATTAACCGATCTGTATAAATGCACCTTTAGTTTTCAGGTATATATCTAGCTTCTGTGCTGTCTTTTCAGTGTAAATATTATATGTAAGCAATGGTTTTTGTCCCAGGTATATTCTTTTTGGTTTCAAGCAGAGCAAAGTAATTCACTTTCACTCTTCAACCCAGAATTGCACAGCCACCCAAATAAATAGGGTAGATGTTCTTCCCAAAACACATATTTCTCATTTTCTTCCAAGTCTCTTGAAAAAACCAGCATATGCTGGTTAAGTATGTTTTGACGCTGGGGTGCTGGTTTATGCTGGTCCTTTGCTGGTTTATGCTGGTCCTTTGCTGGTTTATGCTGGTCCTTTGCTGGTTTAAAATGGTCCTTTGCTGGTTTAAAATGGTCCCTTTGCTGGTTTATGCTGGTCCTTTGCTGGTTTAAGCTGGTCCTTTGCCAGCACATGACCAGCATAAACCAGCAAAGGACCAGCATAAACCAGCAAAGGACCAGCTTAAACCAGCTTAAACCAGCAAAGGACCAGCTTAAACCAGCAAAGGACCAGC
>NW_015558577.1:480806-483128 GCF_001515605.1 Sinocyclocheilus anshuiensis | reverse complement strand
AGCAGGAATTCAGATCGGACCCTGGGAAACCCGGAACTGGATCACAAAGAGATCAGGATTCATCTCACGTGGCCACCCCAAAAGCCTGGAATGGCTTTAAATTGCAAAAAAAAAAGTGCAAAAGGTTGTGGGTTCAATTCCCAGGGAACACACATACTGGTAAAAAATGTATAGCTTGAATGCACTGTAAGTCGCTTTGGATAAAAGCATCTGCTAAATGCATAAATTATTAAATTATAAATCCATATGTTTGAAATACCACACACAATTGGATCTTCCTGATCCTTGATCTGGCGACCTGTTTTTAAACCTTTTGCTAATATTGTATAGCTTATACTTGTAAAGCTTAACTTAAAACGTAACTTAAATATAACTGACTAAATAAATACATAACATTGAGGAACAAACGTAACAAAACTTTACTTGAAATAATTGGCTAAAAACATTAATTAGCAACATTAAGGTGGAACAAACATTAAGGCACCCAGCTAATTGCAAATGCTCAAGTTCTTGGGTAAAAACAAACACATGCAATGTCACAAATTCATATTTCATAGTTTAATTAAAGACTAAAGTTATGTTGGGACATTGTGCCAAACATTCCCATGTGGATGTTATGTTATGTTGTGCCAACCATCTCTACTCACACTCTTGTTCTATATGATGTTTGCCAAGTGGCATAATTTATCACAGGCTTCCAAATACTATATCAAAATTTAACTGGTTCCAGTGCTAGTAGCCAGCATTCATATATTTTAAATATTCTCTCTATTTTTAGAATGTATTTCATGGAAAGACTTTTTTGTTGTTGTTTTGACATATAAAAATGGAAAAGTCTTGAACCACTTGACAGAAGCAATGTGACAAAAATTTTTCATTCAACTGCCACTGAAAAATGCAACATTTTCAGATCTGCTCTGGAAACACTCACTTGGAAGAGCTCCATCTACTGGCAGATTTACTCAATGAAATGTGGTCCAGTGATGGTACCATGTTCTTGTGCCATTGTGTTACTTCAAGGTATACTTGAAATGGTGCATGTCTGTAAAACATATTATTGCATGGTCGTTTTTTGTTGGTGTAGAATTTTCTTTTGACTGATTTCTCCTAATCAGTTTTCTGTTTTGTAAAGGAAGGTGAGTAAATTCCTCAATGAAAATGTTGTGTATGTATTTTCATCCTTTGGGTGTGAACAGGATATTAGAGTCAGTTCTCACATTAACCATACACTGCTCACCTCAGTAACATTACATCCTTTTTAATCTGCATAAGCAATTATTATTCACCATTTACCTCTAGTGTATTACACATTATTTGCTGTGGTGAAACTGCAGCAATGTACAGGATGTGCACATGAGGTGCTGGCTGTTATTTTATGCTAATAGTGATATGGGATCTCTTACCACTTGCAGCTGAACACGCTACCCTTGATTAGCTTGAACCTCTGGGATCAAATCAATGTGTTCCTTAGCATGGATTTCAAGGGCCTCTCTATATGTTCCTGTCTGGACAGACGTGAAAGATGAATGTTGGAATGATGGACAGAACCGAATTGTACATCTGCACGGCTACATTCGTATTTTTCTCACTTGGTGGCTGAAGGATTAAAGCACTTGGCAGTGAAACTGCTGAGGATTACAGGGATTAATACAGGTTTAGGAAACGCTGGCGGAATTAATCTGATCACTGTAAGCACTGAACCCTATTAATTTAAGGCAGATTATTTGGTTGTGGACGGGGACATCGTATGTCATATGGACAACAGTGTTTGCTGAATGACAGTATTACAGCTCACAGACTCATCCTGACTGATGCAGGTTAATATATCGTAACCTTCTATGCGCTTTGTGTTGTTGATGTTACATCTACTCACCTCTTCAAGTGTTTTTATGTCTCTTCTTCTTTCCAAAAAAATTGCCCTGTCACCATTAACTCACCATGTCTTTCCAATGCTGTATCACTTCCAGGATACATTTTGAAGAATTTTTCAAGCTTCAAAAAACATGCAAAAGCACCATAATTGTATTATAAAAGTGGTATATTTGACATTATGTTCCAAGTCTTCTGTGTGAGAAAATGACTAATGTTAATGCCATTAGTTACTTATAATCGTACTCTCCAGTAAGCTATTAGCCAGATCATTAAGCATGATGAACACATTTTACAAACCATGTCACAAAAACAATTTCAAATGCAAGTTTATTCAATTTTAAAATATTAACAACATATACTGTTCAAAATGAAATGTTTTCTGGTTGTGTGATGAACTTCCGCTGTGCACCTATGTTAAAGGGTTAGTTCACCCAAAAATGAAAATTAGCC
>NW_015558577.1:478449-480395 GCF_001515605.1 Sinocyclocheilus anshuiensis | reverse complement strand
GCATCAGTTCGCTACAGCAGGCCTTTGTTCACCCCCCGGAGCTGTGTGAGACACTTTTTTTTTATGGATGGGCGCATTTTATTTAACTGCTTTTGGACAGATGCATGCAACACCCGCTGAGTGCCATGAAACAGCTTGAAAGATCAAAGACTATTTTTAATATAACTCCGACTGAATTCGTCTGAAAGAAGAAAGTCATATAAACCTAGGATGACTTGAGGGTGAGTAATTTATGGGCTAATTTTCATTTTTGGGTGAACTAACCCTTTAACTGACTCTATACATCCCCTAAAATCTCCTTGAGTCCAGCAAAAAAAAAGGTAACTGCAAAAATGCTGTATTTGTTTGCAGTTGTAACTTTGTTTGCTAATGCAGTGACATTCAGACATTTCTAATTTGTGCAAATGCTGGTCACTATATCAAAATATCACGGTATTACTGTTACTATATGATACTTTTATTGTACCATGGTGAACACAAAAGTTCAGTTTTTAAATGATAATATTATTTCTAAAGCAAAAAAAGTTGTCTAACTCCAACTGTGTCTGTCTGAAAATGTATTTGCCCCTGTACCTATTAACTCCTAAATCTATGACACAAATCATAAATCAATATACAAAAACAATAAATTAAGAATACATTCACACATCAGTGATTGTCCTGCAAACGTTTTCTTTTGTGTTTTTGAAAAACTTCATCTACAGCCAGCAATGCTGTCAAAATGTCCACACAGATCCGCAAAAAAAGACTAAAACGCTATACGAATACCAGGCAAGTAGTTGGCAATGTCACTTTGTAAAGAAACACTACACACCTGCGGGCATTGACTGAAAACATAATATGCATGCGAACGATGTCACGGTTTTCACAAATTCATGTTTTTGTAGTTTACACAGAAACAATAACAGTATCAATTTTAAAAGCTTTAAATCCTGTTTTTAAAAGTTTGTGTTGTCATGTAAATAAATAACCAAACAGCATAAAAAGTATCCATTTCTAGCTGAAAATGGTGTTGTGTAAACACCCTCTTGAGCATTCCTAAATGGGGCTCAGCTGGACCAAATGCCTGATTACCAACTAGGGCCTGATTACAGCCAGCCCTGTTCAATTAAATCAACACTTAAGACAACTTTGTCAAAAACATAAAGTTGGTTAAAAGGGTTAACACAGTAACACACTATGTTAGAACAAAATTCCAGAAATGATGAAATACATCAGTCTGGGAAGGGCTAGAAAGCTATATCAAAGGATTTTGGACTGTAAAGAACCGCGGTGAGAATTACCTCCAAATGGAAATACAAAACTGACCAACCTTTCAATATTCCTCCAAGAGCACAGTGACGATGCGTCCAGAAAGTCACAAAAGAACGAAGGACAACATCGAAGGAACTGCAGGCCTTTCTTGCATCAGAAAAAGTTAATGTTCATGACTCTATTATCTGAAAGACACTGGACAAAAAATGGAAAAGCAGCAAAGCAAAAACCACGGCTAACCCAGAAGAACATTAAGGCTCATCTGAATTGCCAAAACACACCTTGATGATCCTCAAACTTTTTGGGAGAATGTTTTGTGAATTGATGAGTCTAATGTTACTACGCTACAATCCATCACACTCCCTAAGGTCGCAAAACTCAGGACTTCTGGTAGTACCTAGGATAGCAAAGTCCACTAAAGGAGGTAGAGCTTTTTTGCATTTGGCTCCCAAACTCTGGAATAGCCTTCCTGATAACGTTCGGGGTTCAGACACACTCTCTCTGTTTAAATCTAGATTAAAGACACATCTCTTTGGCCAAGCATTCAAATAATGCATCTCATAATCTTGTACTGCAGTTATATCTGATCAAATGCACATTATTATTCTTTAGTTTGGGTTAAACAAATAAATGTTGCTTGGTTGGAACAGCAGCTACGCTAATTATGTCTCTATTTGTTTCTCTGTTTTTGA
>NW_015558577.1:477100-478402 GCF_001515605.1 Sinocyclocheilus anshuiensis | reverse complement strand
TTACGTCTTTAATTGATTTTTCCGTACATTAACTGACAGTCACCACTGATAAGCTACTACTAAATATTGTAGAAAGTTAATTTGCTGTAAAGTTGCTTTGCAATGATTTGTATCGTGAAAAGCGCTGTACAAAAACTTGAATTGAATTAATGTGGGATGTTTTGAAGACCGGTGTCCTGTTACATCTAACGTAAACTAAACCCAGAATTCTGCATACATACTGTATATACATGCATGCATTCATATATAAACCTACCTATCAGTCAAGCATGGTGGTGGCAGTGTACTGGTGTGGAGATGCTTAGCTGCTTCAGGGCCTAGGCAACTTGCAATAACTGAGGGAAACATGAATTCTGCTCTTTACCAGAAAATCCTAAAGAAAAACGTCTGGTCTTCAGTCTGTGTAAGGTGAAGCTCAAGCATAATGAGATTATGCTGTTCATGCTTGAAATGTGCTCCAATGTGGCTGAACTAAAGCAGTTCTGCAAATACGAGTGGGCCGAAATTCCACCACAGTGCTGTAAAAAACTGATCTCCGGTTACCAGAAGCATTTGGTTGCAGTTATTGGCACAAAGATTTTAAGTTTAGGGGGAAATTCATTTTTCACATGGATGATAGGTTTTGTCCAACTTGTTTTTAATGTCTACACATCAACGATATACTAAAAATGTTAAAGTTTTTCCTTATGTGTTTTTGAAAAGTTTTGAGTGCAGACAACAACTTTGTCAAAATCATCATATGAAAGCATCGACAAAAATGACTAACAATGTTGTAATATGCATGCCAGGCCAGTAGTTGGCAATGTCACTTAATAAGGAAAAACTTTGCATCTGTGCACATATGCATTCCCATACATAACACGCATGTGCATGACATCACTGCTTTCACTAATTATTGTAATTTACACAGACACCAACAGTATCGTTTTCAAAAACTTGTAGAGAGTAGAGACTAATGATCTTAAGTGGGTCGGCCGTCTTTCACCCCACCGGGGGGCTTAGCATGTAAAGGCTGACTTGTCCCACAGCACAGCAGGGGAGCCATACCAAGATGGAATGCCCAAAAATTGCCTGCCACAAATTCAGAACAAATTCTGGGTGTCTTGTGCATCACATGGCCAAAGCCTCTTAGAGTTTGTCAGGGGAAAGAAATCTAATGTGGTTAATTTCACGGATGTTAGTGTTATTGATAGACAATATAATAACAAAGTAGAACTAGAAGAAATGCTGCACTTTATTTAAAATATATACCACGGAAATGATTGATTACTGCAGTTTTTGAACATAATTGAATAATGATGT
>NW_015558577.1:472641-477026 GCF_001515605.1 Sinocyclocheilus anshuiensis | reverse complement strand
AATGAGCAACAATATATAAGTGCAAATGACAAGTCTCGGTTAGCCTAACGCAGTACACGTAGCAAGGTGTGTGTGTGTATATATATATATATATATATATATATACACAAACAAAGAAAAACAAGTAGAATAGAAAGCTAGAGTTTTTTTTTTTTTTTTTTTTTTAAAAAAAAAAAAAAAAAAAAAAAACGGCTACCGCGCTCGTGAAATGAAAATGGTTAATTTAAACAAAGTAGAACAAGAGCTTTATTTAAAGTATATACCATGAAAGTGATTGATTACTGTAGTTTTTGAACATAATTGAATAATGATGTAAAAGGCTTTAATGTAAGAAGTTTATTTAACCAATTGTTACGCATATAAAGTGAGCACAATGAAACAGCACTTTAACGCACAGCTCTTTAATTCCGAAAGGCTAAAATGGCCACATTTCCACATTCTCCCAGCCTGAGCATGTGTGGTTAAGAGCTTTCTTCCTGACAGAGGAGGTGGGCTGTTGTTGTTGGAAAGAATATGATCACTTAAAGGGGTTCTTTCAATCATAGTGACCGTATGAACTTGCAAGACTTACAACAGTGAGGGAATATGAAATACACAAATGTTTATCTCGCACTCGTTTTAAGACCAATCTGAGTCATTACTTTTTCTGCCTGACAAGCACACAATCAATATCTTGAGCATTTGATAAGAAAATCCAACTCCAACTTATTTATTCTACATTTTGCACAGAGGATTCCCTTCTGTGATAGAATATTGGATTGTGTTGCATAATGGATTCTATGATAGAAAGCATATCTATCTATCTATCTATTGATGTTTGCATGTACTATAAAATAAAAACATCCAATAAAAGGGTCTTGGTGGGAAGATAAAAACTGAGAGGAAATGTGGGAGTAATCATGTTTTTTAAATTATGTGCAATCATACATTGTAACAATTCGTGTTGCAAAGTCATATGCATATGCATGTTCTCTGTTTCTCTGTTTTTCTTGAAATCATTGACCTTGGACCGTGTCTTTCACTTCGCTGGCCATTATTTATGTTTATTTATACATGTTCTTGGCAAAAGCTTGCTTGCCAAAGCAAATTATCAGAAAACACAGATACTGTGTTGTATGCAAGTGTCCAAGTCAAGTATTTGGATGAAAAATGTGTAGTGGGGTGGGAGTTGGGAAATTAGAAAGATATAAAAAGTGAGGGAAAGATGTGAAATGTGAAAGACATGAACTACCAAGAATTACACAAGATTCTGAAAAGGTTAGATGGGGAAATAATGAAACTGAACTGACTTTAGTCCCTTGGTAGAGAAGGAGATGAAAGAGTCTTGGTAATACTTGGGTTCCAGATGTTTATGCAATAGGAAACCAAACTAAATCGAACTGTCAGGACCCACATTATATTTGGAGATAAATCTACTGTCATTGTGTAAACATTCATATTCCTAGTGTGATGGATCTCCCAGATGCGCGTTCTGCTCGCCATCAATACTGTAAACACTGTGAATGATTCACTCTAAACAACCTGACTAACAAACCTAAATATTCTGCGAGAGAAATGTTGATCAGTCTCAACAGATTGTGAATTTCAAAAACATGAAAATGAGCGTGATAATCTTTTCCACCGAGAGGAAGCTGTACTGCAGCCGATTTTTGTTGTAGTAAGTCAGACGAAAGGAATTGCCCTTTAGTCTTCTAAATTAATCTAAAACAATGTCATGAACAGAGAATACATTTACCTCATCTATACAATTTTGCTTAATTTTGACATCACTTTAAGAGGTTTCAGAGTTTTATTGTGGAAAAGGAACCTACTGAGGAACTACATGTGAGCAAACTTCCTTGAACAATGGAATGCTGTTATCAGGTAAGATTACTTGAGCACACATTATTTAGACCCACCTGCTCTAATGATAAACTGGGTTAATGCATGTTTACAAATGTTAACTTTGTCAAGCTCATTTCCTTGAAATCCATTTCAGGATATCTGATTTTTTTATTTTCCCATATACAGTATATGTAATATAACAATTGTCTAATCAGAAAAAATGTAGGCAGAGCATTATCTTGAGAGCAGACAATTTGTTGCCAGCTGCCTCAAGCTTAACAGTTCAGAAATAACACATCTGTTCGCAGCTGTGACTGATTGTCAGGAAAAAAAAACCCACTTTATTCAATCACTATATAATTACAAATCTGTCTGAATGCATTAATGCATTTACGCAGTTGTGTTCATGTTGTATCACTGAAGGCATCTGACACTTTTCGATCCCTGTCAGGATTTCTGAATATAGATCAATGTTTAACCAAACTTTAACCAACACAATTCGATATTTATTAATATGTAAAGATTTCAGTGTAGCAGAATGGTAATGTACTTTTTTTCTAATTTAATTCTTCTATGAAGATCTGTATTTCCTGCTAGCATTCTCAAATCGTATACTAATAATTTTCAAATCAATTATAATCTTCAAATCAATAATACATGTGAGCAAACTTCCTTGAACAATGGAATGCTGTTATCAGGTAAGATTACTTGAGCACACATTATTTAGACCCACCTGCTCTAATGATAAACTGGGTTAATGCATGTTTACAAATGTTAACTTTGTCAAGCTCATTTCCTTGAAATCCATTTCAGGATATCTGATTTTTTTATTTTCCCATATACAGTATATGTAATATAACAATTGTCTAATCAGAAAAAATGTAGGCAGAGCATTATCTTGAGAGCAGACAATTTGTTGCCAGCTGCCTCAAGCTTAACAGTTCAGAAATAACACATCTGTTCGCAGCTGTGACTGATTGTCAGGAAAAAAAAACCCACTTTATTCAATCACTATATAATTACAAATCTGTCTGAATGCATTAATGCATTTACGCAGTTGTGTTCATGTTGTATCACTGAAGGCATCTGACACTTTTCGATCCCTGTCAGGATTTCTGAATATAGATCAATGTTTAACCAAACTTTAACCAACACAATTCGATATTTATTAATATGTAAAGATTTCAGTGTAGCAGAATGGTAATGTACTTTTTTTTCTAATTTAATTCTTCTATGAAGATCTGTATTTCCTGCTAGCATTCTCAAATACTAATAATTTTCAAATCAATTATAATCTTCAAATCAATAATAAAATACAATTAATTTAGAAACATAGATAACTGGTAATTCTCGCTTTAACATGTTTTTTTTTTAAATGTTTAAAGTAATGTTTCTCATTTTTTATGTCTAGGTAGTTTTTATTTTTAAGAAAGTAATTTTTAAATGGTTAACCATTTGCTAGTTTCAAATACTCTTGATAACAGTGAGTTTTGAGAACAATCTGCAGAAAGCAGAAATTTGGCTTAAGTAAGTTAAGTTTAATATAATGTGCATTCATAAATCTGCTTGTATGTCTTTTATAAGCACTATTAACTTTTTTCATTCTGTCTAATTTTTTACATTGTTATTTATTTTGAAGCATATTGGAATAAGGCTGATCATTGGCTGTTGTGAATGTAAGACAGGGTATGGTTGGGAGGCGCAGTAGGGATTGGTGTTGGCATGACATATGGGCTTCCTCTGCTAGAGCTCCTCCAGTTCTACTGAACAGGTGTGACAGCAATTTACTGGCGGGGACAGCTCAACAATAATTTGATGAGCACCAACTGGCAACAGTCCCTCATCGCTGGGTCTCAGAGCCAGAATATACAGCGCTCTGCCAGCTGACGCACAATGCCACAGCACCAAAAGCAATGCCAATGTCCTCATAAATGTTGTGTTATGAGTTCATGCATTCTCATGCTGTAATGAGGGTCTAAAACAAAGTTTCTTGGATGCCGATATGTACATAATGATGTAATTGTTTGATTCTAGCATTGTTTGCCTTTTGAATTGAGGAAGCAATCATAATGGAGAATATATTTTAAATTAATTGTATAGGAATACAAATTTACATTTGAATGAGCATAGAAATCAAAATTGATTTTATTTGAAGTTGACTTCCATAAAATGGAAGAAAAAAAAAACACTGTGGAAGTCAATGGCTGTTTGACTATAATGACTATACTTCTCTTATACGTCTCTTTTTAGACATGTTCTGCATCCCAATTTACATCCATCCTAAATAGTATTAAAATTAGAATTAGTGTGTTCCAAATCATAGTATGTTGAAATGAGAATCCCAAACATACCCAGATGGAAATATGAAGTTCAGATCCATGCACACTCTAATGGCTGTTTCCCACAACCCCTTAGGCATTGGATAAAAAAAAAAAAAGTGTTAAAGGGGTCATATGATGCGATTTCAAAATTTCCTTTCTCTTTGGAGTGTTACAAGCTGTTCGTGCATAAAGAAGATCTGTAAAGTTGCAAAGACTAAAGTCTCAAATCCAAAGAGATAT
>NW_015558577.1:450762-472175 GCF_001515605.1 Sinocyclocheilus anshuiensis | reverse complement strand
AAAAGACTTGTCCATGCCCTCCTAAAATGCCTCGTTTAAACACGCCCCCACATGTCTACGTCACTGTGTGGGTGAATGGTCGTGAATGGGTGTCCCTTATTTTGGCTCGATGAAGGTGGCAACCCTAGGAGACGCTGTGTGTTTCATTGTGAAAGCAAAACTACTTTGTTTGGCCTTCCAAAAGAGGACGATATCCACTTCATCATGCCTAGAGCTGATCCGTGCTGGTCGCTGAGGAAATACATCAACTTCGCACTGTGGATCACCGGATCGGCTTTCACCGTGGACGAAGCGGAGTCCAGCCCGGGGTCGTCACATGTGGTTGCCGCAAGCCCGCCGGCCGCCGCTCACTCTAGCCCGTCGTGTGTGACGTGTATGTTTCGTTGTGAAAGCGAAACTACTTTGTTTGGCCTTATGCCTCGTTTGTAATGGGTTTTATTGGTTTTGTCTCGTCATGCCGGGACACGGCATCACAGTATGGTAAGGGGCGTAACATTTCCGTCACACGCTTAAGGTATTCGACCAATCACAATGCATTGGATAGCTGGCCAATCAGCATACACTTCGCTTTTCAGACCGATGAGCTTTTTAAAAATAGACGTGTTTCAGAAAGGCGGGGCATAGAGGAGAAACAATAATGTACAGTATGTGGAAAATAATGTGTTTTTTGAACCTTAAACTGCATAAACACATTTCATTACACCAAATACACAAAATAATGTTCTTTTTAGTTCATTACACCAAATACACAACATAATGTTCTTTTTAGCAACATCATATGACCCCTTTAAAAACAACTAACATGGTGGATTGTTAAGTAAAGAGGTTTAGATGAAGGGGTTAAAGTAATGAATAATCAATATCTAACCTTATGAAAAAAAAAAGTGAAAATATTAATTCAGTGTTATCCGCATTTTATCTAATCTGAACAATATTGTAAACTTTCATATACATTTAGTCATTAACTTATAAATGCATCATCATATGCATCACTAATGAGAAGCTGAAGTACGATGTGACGTCAAAAAAAATAATCGTTGAGCCATTTTGGCGGAAGTGACGAACTGCAAGCTTTGAATGCTTATATCTTCTAAATGCGAATTTTGTCACTGTTTTGGAGCACACTGCCTTATAGATAACCTTAAGACTAACATATTGATACTAACACCCAAAAAACTTTAATGTTGATTTCATGGGGATTTTAACTAAGCAGTCTGTTAAAGACGCAATTATGGTGAAGTAGTATGCCTAAAAGCTCTTCTTCTACACACTCATGTACTTTTTTCACTAAAAGAGTACATACTATACAATAGTCATTTGCCCATGAATGGTAAGCCAAATTTTTCTTCCACATGTAAACAAATCTGCATTCTTATTGGTGGAATCAGTTATTCAATCTTTTAAATAACGAGACCCTCTCCAAAGTGCTCCTCTTCCATTTTCTCTGGCCAATTTATTCTGCCCATCATTTGTACTATGTTAGTCAGAGAGAAAGGCTGTAATAAAGCAGGCTGTTCGTATTCCACAGGCAGAGCGTTTGCAGGTAGCAGACAAAACCAATCACCATAATGTGTTATTCATCACCTTAGAGCTGTTCAACGCAAGGCCACAGCGTGATACAGACACACACCTGATACACAGGCATGCATGCACAGACACGTACAGACACACGCATGGCCTTCTAGCCTAACCGCAGCACTGATACTTTTTTCTAAATCCAGCACATTTTCTAGTTTTCACAGCGATTGTCCAATTTGGCAGAGTTCACATTTTCTCCTCAACAGTGAGTGATTTTTTAACAAGCTTTGTAGAAAGATAATTAGGTACCCACGGTATAACATAGCTAATTATGGATGCACTGCAACAATCTGACTTGGAAAAGTGAATATACAGGCTTCAATCTAGTAAACACGTGAATAAAATAATTATTCACAATCACGGTGTTCCTTTTTATTCTTTACTTTCTGTCTGTGGTAATTTCATGGAAAATTTACAGAACAATTTGGAAAACTTTTAAACTATAAATGAAAAGCAAAAGCTTTTTATTTTAGTTCTGTTCTGCAACACATAGGTCAAGTCTGTCATCTCCAGTAAATAAATAAAAGCAATTTCACTGTTGTCATAAATCTGTTTGGTAAATTCTATCTGCTGGTTCCATCTAATTAAGTTCACGACCCTGGATTTTCAGCAGAGGGAGCTCTTCCTCCCAAGGGTTTAATAAAGCACATAGAGGATGGTTACATCTGATACTGCTCAAATTGATAGTGGGAATAATGTATTAGCATAATGAGAAAGATGTAATCTGTGAAAAGTCATTTTAAGGACAGATAATGTTACTGGTGCAAGAGTAACTCTTTTCCTTGTGTGAATGTGTTTATACTTCTGAGGCCTAAACTTAGACCATAAAAAAGAAATGAGATCTTATTAATATTGCAATTTTTATCTCCTTGACAGCAGCGAGATTGAGTGGAGAGCAAACTGATTCTTGCTTCTCAGATTTTTCTCCTGAGACCCTCATAATTTGTCTAGAATTTCAGATTTGCCAAGATAAAACATTTGCAGTCAAGTCAAACATTACAGAAGGAATTCAAAAATAATAAATATATATATATATATAATAAAAGTGCTTAAAAGGTTCTTCACAGTGATGCCATAGAACAGGGTTCCTCAATAGGCGGCCCGCGGGCCACATCCGGCCCGTGAGAGAAAAAAGTTTGGCCCAAGCTAATTTCAAATAATGTGGCATGAAAATTTAAACGCAGCATCAGAAAGCTACATTAACTTACATCGTGTCTACACCAGACGCGAGCGGCGCGACGCAATAAAATACAATAGAACTAGTTATAATCGGTGATGCTGTCTTGGATGCAGCGCTACACGACAAATCCCTGACAGTAAACTGCTGACTCGTTCTATTTATAACGTACTGACACAATGTTCAAATGATTTGCAATGCTTTGTCGCGTCCAGTGTAGATACAATGTGACAGCAAAATCATGGCGAGTGTGTAGAAAAGAAAAGTGGACACAGAAAACAGATGATTCAAATGTGAATAGACTGAACAGTTTTGAGTGAGTGAGTGACTGATATCTTTGTTATGGAATACACGTGTTGGTTCGCAGTGAGTTCACAGTTTTAACGCACAAGTTTGCTTTAATTTATTTTCAAGATCTGAGGTAAAATATCTATTGTTGCTTTCACTATGACTATAAAGATAACGCAAAATAATATTCAAACTCACATTAGACACTTTTAACATTGAATAAAGCACATCATCATTACCTGAGATTATCACTGCAATATATATATATATATGTCAGTGGCCCTTGGCTTGGTATTGTTGGCAGAATTCAGCCCTCGGCGAAAACTAATTGAGGAACCCTGCCATAGAAGAACCATTTTTGGTTCCACAAAGAACCATTCAGTCAAAGGTTCTTTAAAGAACCGTCTCTTTCCTACCTTTTTATAATCTGAAGAACCTTTTGCCACAAAGAACCTTCTGTGAAACAGAAAGGTTCTTCAGATGTTAAAGGTTCTTTATGGAACCATTTAGACAAAAAGGTTCTTCTATGGCATCGTGAAGCACCTTTATTTTTAAGAGTGTACACCTCAGTGTATTGTAGTGCACTATAAAACAATGTGAAATAATAGAAACATGAGCTGCATTGTCAGTAGCATCAAAAGTGCCAAAAAGCTAAATCTGTTATTTTTACTCTCCATGCCACATCCCAGTTACTGATTGTGTTTCCCAAAAGCATTGTTAGAAATCTATGGATGCAAGTTCCATTGTTACCAACATAATTCAACAATTCAGTGTTTCCTGAAACCACAGTTCAAATGAACATTCACAAAGAGCATCACAAACGTACAAGGCTGGAACTATTAGCTCTCAACCTGTGTTACATATTTAAGTGTATAAACAATCAGCACTCTTAGGCTGCATTTCCCAGAAGCATTGTTAGCCTATTGTTAACTATGGTCGCTTGTTCTGTTGTTACCAACACAGTTCAAGCATTTGGTGATGCATTTCTTGAAATGTACAGTTCCCACAAACATTCACAAACAGCAGAGCAAAGGTATGTTTGGAACCACAGCATTAGAAGCATAATGTCTTGTTAGTATGATATGTGGGCTTAAACAAATTATGCACTTAAGCACAGTAAGCAAACAAATATGTGGTACAAACTATTTATTTCATTACATACAACTTTCATTGTACGTCTTTTAGTTTGAGAGAATTAAAACACCATTTTTGACGAGTGCGCATGTGTGTACATGCTCTTGTGCCATAGTGAACCTGGAATGATGTAAGTCAGGGGTCTCCAATCTTTTTTACACCACGGGCCGGTTACGTTTTGAAAATATTCTCACGGACCGGCTGCAGGAGGCGGCTGGGGCTAATACAGATCGGATGATTTTTCGGGAAAAAAAAAATGAAAGCACAGACTGGTATTTTGATAAAATTTTGTGTGTATGTATCTCAAGCGCAAGGAGACGTGAAAGAGGAATCAACTCGGTATTCACACGCTGTCTGAAACACATCTCAGACAGAGAAAACAAAAGTAATAACTTTAATGATTTCTTCTCTTCTGCGTCACCGTTCTTCGCCATTATTGAGAGTATCACAACGTATGTGTGTGGTGCTGACGAAGAACATGCATGTTCTGCACCTTGTTTACCTTGTTTAAGAATGCACGCGCATGTGTAATGGTACTCTCGATAATGGTGGAGGACGGTGACGAGGAAGAGAAGAATTGTTGAATGAAGTTATTTTTGTTTTCTTTGCACACAAAAAAATTCTTGTAGCGTACGTTTGAACCACTGTTGTCACATGGAGTATTTTAACAATGTCCTTATTCTACGTTTCTGTGTCTGGGAACATTTCATTTGCATTGTTGTCTATGCAGGGCAAGAAAGCTCTCGGATTTTATCAAAAAGATCTTAATTTGTGTTCCAAAGATGAACGAAGGTCTTACAGCTTTGAAACGACTTGAGGGTGAGTAATTAATGACAGAATTTTAATTTTTGGGTGAACTATCCCCTTAAGCAGTGAGTTACAACGCTGTTTGGGAAACACACCAGCTCAACTAGACAATGGTGGGTGGAGAAATAGCCTTTGACTTCAAGATTTGGGCTGCATTACATTTTATGTTTTCTATGCCCTTCACTCGCTAACTTCCCTCTGTCTCATTGACTCTGATGTACACTATTGCAGGAGTACCCACTACTGGCAAAACTCTTGCAAATCGGCTGAATTGGAAAACACCAAGCCCTTTAATCACTTGGAATCCACTATGGAGTTGATATATTATAAAAAAATGTTCCCTTATAATTTTGTTTGGTGCAGCATTCTATATATATAGGTATGCTTAGACTGGTTTAAATATTTTAAAAATGAGATAATGGATATGTCATAGAGTGACATATGTGACATAGGTGACGTCACAATCGTTTTGCATTGAAATATATGGAGTGACCAGAAGTGTACATATGAAGTAAACTCACTCACTCTGTCAAAATCGAGGGTCTGTCCATATAAACGTCCCTCATCCACTTCAAGAAGTGGAGCAAAATGGCAATGGGGATTCCTAGAGGGAAAGTGCTTCGGAAAGTTTATGAGTATACATGTCTAAAAGCGAAGTGGAACACAGCCTTAGTGTAAATAGACATTCACCATGTTTAATTCATTTTTTCTATACCCTGTAACAACTGTCTCATTTGTTTCTATTTTTTGGGATTTTAGGAGAAATTTAAATGTTAGAATGTTAAATGAGCAATACAGTTTTCCTCTTGTTTGTAATTCTGGTTGAGTTTTGTCAACTCTTAACGTTTGAAAACAAGAAGAATAGGCTATTTGTTGAAGCATGCTCAACATACAATACCTCTGCTTGACCTTGTGGAGAAATTAAACAATGCATTCGTTACATTCAGCCGAGGCGGGGTTGGAGAGACGCCATGGAAACTGTAAACATCTATCATTAGAGCTCTGCAAACAAACGCTGAACTCCGAGAGCAGATTCCACAGGCTTTTCAGGGAACATCTAATGAAACTAAATCCAGGGCTCTGCGTCTATCCCACAACACCCCCCCACCCTCGCCCGGGTCATTATGACTGATGAGGTGCTACTCTACGGCCCTGACCCACTCAGCTCTCTGCTTTCTACAATGGAACGCACACACTCGTGTAGTCTAACATGGAGGCCATTATCTGCCGAACAATATTGTCTGCACACAACCAGCTCCATTATACAGCCTCATTTCTCTAAAGACACGGGCGAACGGGAGCAAGCTCATTTCACACTGAAACACTACACCTGAGAGGCAGTCTTTTAAGGGAGAAGTAACACAATAGATTTGAATCGAGACCAGCAGGATGACGGGAAAGCAAGGTGTGGGATTGTCAAATTAATCTGATTATTGAACATTCAAAGCAGAGCAGTGCTATCTGATGTGGCTTTCTTCCCACAACTGCTAATAACTAATCTATTCTGTTCTCTTTTTTTCAATATGACATTTGATGGAAGCCCCCACCACACGGGCTGAGTTATCTGGGATAACCAAAACCCTCCCTCCCACCAACTCCAAAGAGCTTTGAAGCTCCAGCTTGACAAATGAAAGAACTTACAACAGATAAATGATGGGCCATCCGTTTCATTACATGCATGATGAGACATGATGAAACCATGTTTAACGGCAGGGTATATTTTGGTTTTTGTCTGAACTTATTTCTAGTACACACATTTTAGTTTTTCCATCATGGTGGGGACTTCCCATCGACTTCTGTTGTTTAATAGGCTACTCAGCAAATAACATTTTCGACCCCTAAATCTCCCCTTAGATCTCATATAAACCTATTGCATTTTCAATTCTATTAACATACTAATGAAACCGTAATCTAATGTGTCTACCGTTATTAAATCCCTACACTGCAGTCTATATGATAAAGCTTAATCAAATAAGTATACTTCGGTATTTTGGTTACAGCATAACCCGTTCAGTTTAACTTTTGTTTCTCCATGCCAACAATGACAAAAAACACACTTTGGAGAGCAGAGAGGATGCAAAACTTCCCATTTGCTCTCTATTCAATCTCTCTAAAGCAGGAATGTCTAACCCTAACCCTGCTCCTGGAGAGCTACCATCCTGCAGACATCAGTCACACACCTCCCTGTAATTATCAAGTAACCTCGAACAACTTGATTAGCAGGTTCAGGTGTGTTTGATTGGGGTTGGAGCTGAAATCTTCAGATCTCCTGGAGCAGGGTTGGTGATCCCTGCTTTAATGTTTAGGTTATGCTATTTCAACAAGATCTCAAATTGTGCTCGCATTCGAATATGAACCTACCAGCATAAACTTTTCCACGACCAAATAATCTGATAAGCTATTTAGATGAATTTTATAGCATTGTATTCCTAATGTAGATTCTGTATGTCAGTAGTTCACTCATTTTCTATATGAAATTTTTCAGTTTTTGGAGAAATATCTCTCAATAAATCCATTGAGTTGAGTAATGAAATATAAAGCTTTGAGCAATACATTCTGGAATCAATCTTCTGAAGAGACAAAGTTCAGATGAGATGTGAGCTTTCCTCTAAACAACCTTCTCATTCTCATTCTCATCTCATGAAAGGTGAAAGGTTTTAACATATATATGACCAAAAATGAAGGGTCTGACACACATGGGTAAAAACCCACCTTCATTCCAAATCTGTCACTCCAAGCCCTTTACCAGACTGAATTTGTTTACATTTTGTGCTAGTGTTTCACCATATTTGATCATTATTTACCCACACACATGTTGTTCCAAGAAGTGTTCCATAACCTTTTTTTTTTTTTTCAATGAAACAAGACAAAAAAGCACCACAAAAAATACTTGAAAGGGCACAAATGCAGTAACTGTCAGGACAGAAATTTAAAGCTGAAACTCTGAAATCTTATTCACATGACCAGGTTCACATTCAGAAATTCACACCCGATGTTGACAACAATGACGGCAAATTTATTCTTTAGTGTCATAACTCAATGCAGCATGCCAGTTTGCATATGTATAACAGAAAATCAGATTTAAGCTCTGGGAGCACACAATTTTTACTAAGTAATGAGTTCAATTTCAGACTGTTCATTGCACAAAATTTGGTATGTATCACATAAGTCAAATGTGCTTTTATTTTTTGGTCTTCATAGAATTTTGCATTTCTGGGCAAACTATTGTTTTAAAGACTGTCAGGCAGTTCATCTGTATTATGTTGTTTTTAGATGTTGGTTCACCGTGACTGACTAGCATTGGAGGTAATGTGAGAGAGCTGGCTCGATGCTCACAGCCACAGGGATTTGGCAGACATTCTGAATGATGGACAGAAGATGATTTATGAGAACACCACATGCAGTCGAGGTGGAGCTCCACAAACCCCCTCCATTTTTATGTGGATTGTTGGGGCATCACTGCAGTCCTACAATCCTTCCCTCCCTCCCTCTAGCTTTCTGATTGGTAACAGGTGGCTGAGATGGATGTTCAGGCAGGAGGGAGAGAGGAATGGTCGACTCAAAAGCAAATGAGTTACATAGTTATGATGAATCCCCAAATGAATGACTCCGAGTGCTGAATGAAGCATCCTCATGACATCATCATCACTCACAGCTAACGACTGTTAATGACTCAAATTACATGTCCTGGGACAAACCTTCATGTTTGGGCCCCCTTTTAATTTATCTGTCAACGAAAGGTCCACCTCTGTTCTGTTGAGTGGTACTGCTTGCCATCCATACAAACAAAGGGAAGCTGTGGTCCTCCAAGGATCTCAAAGACTGGTAAAGCAATGAAAATGAGCAAAATCCTTTTCATATGCCATGACAACCCTTGTGTAAAAGAAGTACACTGTTGCATACTTTTATAGCAACTTATTTACAATTAAATTAAAATGTTGTGTTTTTATCTACTTATTTAGGACTTCTAATTTCATAATTCCTTTTATTGTCTTTGAAATATGGTTAAGTGTACTGCCAAATGTACTGACAATCATTTATGTAAACATATACTTTAATATAATTTGTGTTAAAGCTGTGTCATGCATTTAAATGTATTTGTAATCTCACGTTTGCAATGATGAAATTGCAATTTAGTACATTTAAAATATATGAACTTTAAACGTAACATTGAATAACACCACAGTCTGTAATCAAGTACTTTAAAAGCACTTTAGTATGTCAGTCGACACATCAAAATAAACATACTTTTTTAAAAGCATGACAAAAGAATATTAAAACATAATTTGAAATGCACTTTTAAGTAAAACTTTTAATTTGACATTATTACAAAATACACTTTTTAAAGCTGTACTTATGTGTGTTCTAAAACATGAAAGTGTCTTTTTAAGTTCACTTAAGTTTAATAAATATATACTTTTAAAATTTGAAATGAAGTACACTACAAAGCACACTGAATAGAACTGAGTGCACTTCTTTCTCACAAGGGAAAGATTCAACATCCATCATATGCTGTGTTCAAGTCTTCCTGGGACGTTCGTACGAGTTGACAAATCATAATTACGATGTCAGGTGCGTTCAAGTTGCACAAAATTCAACGATTTTTTAAAACTCTATATCTAGAAAATTATGAATAAAGAATGTGCATTATTGTGTTTTTGCTTTTTTTCTGTTTTTATTCAATTTATGAAGGTGATGTAAACTGAATCATTATATATTCTATGGTAATTATACAATAATATCATATTTTGTATATGTCACTTAAATAGTTTTATTGTATATTACAACAAAAAAATTTTTTTATTCATTCCAACAAATTTTCTGTCAATACAGACACTGCATATCTATAGTCTTTGGCTGTGTCCACTGCATCTGACACGTTTTTTCACTGACACGCCCCCAACTCGTGAACTCGGGGCTTAAAGAAAATTTCTCGTAAATAAAAAAAACTCGTAAATACGATCTATCGAACATGACTTGAACACACCATTAAAGCAGACCAGTTCTGCTAATTCTCACAATTTTCTCTCTCTCTCTCAATGTTATATGTTATATTATGCCTATGGAGCCCCATACATGACATGCATAAAAATAAATAAATAAATAAAAAACTTAAGACTGCAGCAATCTCCTCCCCGATCTGTTAAATCCAGTCACAGCTTAATTCAGACACAGCTTATCCAAACTGGTCAAGAAGGTTGTTCAGAGTACCAGTTGGATCTGGTTTAAACCTGATCAGTCATCTTGCTCAATCAGACTGGACCATCACTTGTATCTTACAAAAGGAACTTGACAATCTGAATCTATGACATTTTTTTGTTCCGTTTTGTTTTTTGTCATGAGTGCTTTACTAATTCGATTCAGTCTTTTAAATAAGTGGGTGTTTTTCTGTGCCATGTTTTGTGCCTGACTGCTCTCATAACAGCTCTCTATGTGGTGGTACCAGCTGTAGAACCTCTGAAAAATGATGCTTCTTTCTTGGCCACTTCTAGCAGGCTGCTGCCTATAGTAATCACTGCTGAAGTACACAATGGACGTCTCTATTACCTATTGTTCAGAGTGACTGATGAAAGCTAAATTAGAGATTATGAGTAGATGAAAGGTACACGACCCAGCCAGAAGAGGAGGAGGAGGGAGACGAGATCAGATGAAATGGCCACAGAAATGATCTGACCACTTTCAGCAAACCGTTACAAAGCATACAATATACACTAATTTTCAAAAGTTTGGAGTGAGTAAGAATTTTTATTTTTTTTTAAGAAATTACAATAACAATTTTATTCTGCAAGAACACATTAAATTGATCAAAAGTAACAGTAAAGACATTCATTATGTTACAAAAAAATCAATTAAAAAATATATTCTTTTGAATGTCCTATTAATTATATAATTCTAAAAAAGATTTTTTTTCCAGAAGAAAAAAAAAATTGAGCAGCACAACTGTTTTTAACATTCATAATACTAGCAAAATTTTCTTGTGCACCAAATCAGCATATTGGAAGGATTTCTGAAGGATCATTTGACACTGAAAATTCAGCTTTTCTGCTTTACAGTTCAAAACAGAAAAACAGTTATTTTGAATTGTAATCATATTTCACAATATTACTGTATTTTTGATCAAACAAACTCTTGAAAAGTAGTGTATCTTTAATCGTAAAATGTAATTTGATCATCAGTATCATTGTAAACACTTTCAGAATGATTTCTTCGAATAAACCTAACATTATTGTCTGTTATACATGGATACTAATATAGTTAACGTTGTCATTATCTTCATAGTTTTTGATATTGGTGTGAACAGGCCTTAAAGGGATAGTTCACCCAAAAATGAAAATTACCCCATGATTCACTCACCCTCAAGCCATCCTAGGTGTATATGACTTTCTTATTTCAGACGAATACAATTGGAGTTGGAATTCAATGAACGCACATATGACAGTTAGCGGAAGCTATAGATTATGGTTTATTGGGTTTTAAATATGGATATTTTTCTCACACAAATGCATCGCTTCTCTTCAGAAGGCTTTTATTAAACCCTCAGATCCGTGTGGAGTGTGTACTTTTTATGATGGATGGATGCACTTTTTTGGGCTTCAAAATCTCTATCCCCATTCACTGCCACTATAAAGCGGCAGGACATTTTTTAATATAACTCTGCTTGTATTCATCTGAAAGAAATATATGACTGAAGTATATGACTGAAAGAAAGTCATATACACCTAGGATGGCTTGAGGGTAAATCGTTGAGTAATTTTAATTTTTGGGTGAACTATTCCTTAAAGCTGCAGTCCGTAGGTTTTGCCTCTTTGTCACCATCTCTGTTTGAAAACCTGGAATTGCAGCTGGGTGCGGAATTATCTAGCTTGCGTGGGTTGTGAGTCGGCACGGCTCCAGCGCGGATGAATCTAATGTTCTGAAGAGTATGTGTGGCAGTCAGTCACCGCACCGGTGTAGATATTTTACTGTACTTCGCAATCACGGATTCTAGCCTACGTCTTGGAATATAACCCAAATAAGAATTTTCAACGTATAGTGCCATCTGAACAAGTAAGTAACAAGTCTGCCACGTTTGTTCTGACCAACTGAGGAAAAAAGCATTACCATAAATCTCGCTACCAATGGTGATTAAATCTAAAGATCGGTTAGCTCATATCACATCAAACCGTTCAAATTATTATTATTGTTATACTTTATTCTCAAATGATTAATGTTAACAACATCAGCATTGGTGACTATGAGTATAGTGTCTATACTATATATGAGTATAGACTTGATCAAATATTGATTTTGGATAATTTTTAACCAAAAAAAGTTACGGACTGCAGCTTTAAATCTTCTTTACATAGAAGATTTAAATCTAAACAGGTTCCACCCAAAAATCTGCCTGTCATGATGCCTCTTTATCTCTGGAGTAGTGTTTACATTGCACAGTCACTTCATTACCAGCCCATTTTTGAGTATTTTCACATTCAATCGTCACATAAAAAGCTGTTACACTTGGAAGGCAACAGTGTCCGTTTCAGTTTCCTGACAACCTGTTCTGAGAATGGAGACAGATGATCACTATGAGAAGGGTGTAGAAGAGCACTGGGAAATCTGAGGTTCATTTAACGCTCCCTCAGCCACTTTCTGAACTCTGAAAGCTTGTTTGCTCTGGCATTCGTTAGTGCTGTTTGTGTTCCTAATCATCACACCCCTCCTCAGTCCCAGCGATTAAAGACAGCCGCATCCAAACATTGTATATGCACACAGTCGGTAACACAATGCTAACTGATCTCATTTTCTCATTTCTTTTGCTGTCCTATTATATATAATGATTGGCACCCATTTTTGAAAATATTCTTCACATGATATTCCAAATAACGAATTAACGAATTAACAAATTATTTAACTAATTAACAAATTATTTTCACATTTAGTTAGATATTTTTACATTAAAAGGTCTAATGTTATCTATATATGAAAATACATACTGTATGTTAAATGGCATATTCATATTCACTGTATTGTATCTTTCACACAATAGCTGTTTATTACCAGTTTTCAATCTCTCTTTTATTCCAGCAATATTCTATGCCCTGCTTGCTCACGGTGTGCTTCAGTGATGCTCGGGCCTCTGTTAAGGTGGGCTTTAGGGCAAGTGTGATGCATTGAACATAATAAATAACAGGTGTGTGGGCTAGAGGGGGTGTGAGGCTTCCAGCTGTCCCAGCAGTCTCAGGTCATGTCCTCCCCATCTGCCGCTTCAGCTCCCCATGTTTCCCAACACCTGAAGTGCGTCTGTTAGGTGGTGCCCTCGTTCTTTCAGCCAGGGGTCAGAACCCTTCTTCACTAATGCTGCCAATCCTCAAGAGGGAAGCCAGAACCCTGCTGCTCATCCAATGTGTCTCTCTGAAATACATTTATGAAGGAAAATACAACCTTTTTCTTGAAAGGATTGCGACATAATTTTGAAATGAATGTTTTCAAAGACATTAAACATCTGAAATTCTATCATTACAGCTTTCAGAAATGTTTAGCATGGTAATGAGCATGGCAATGTTAATGTATATGGTCTTGGTGGAATAGATCTGCTACTCTGCTGCTGCTGTTATTTGCTGGTGCTGCTGCAGAGCAAGTACAGAGACTTGCTACAGCCAGTGAATCCACATACACGCTGCTGCTGAACAAATAGCATACATGAAATTACCTGTAGCTGACCTAGACAGGTGGAGCTAGGGGAGGTGGAGGGTTTCTGCAAGCGCAGATAATGCAAAATGATTCCTATTGTGTCAGTTTGGCCCACACTTGATTGTTGAACAGCTTGAAACACTGGTTAAACACTTTATTTCTTCTTCAAGTTTTGTGTCATTTTCTCAGTTAAGGTCATGAATGTGCATACAAAGTTTTGATGCATAGATGTATGTTGGAAAGACTGTAGAAATGTTGGCTGCATTTACTGTGTTGGGGTTATATTGACCCTCCATTATTTTACATGCTATTGAATCATCCATGGAAAATTTGCTGTTTCTTTATCTTTTTGAGTTCCAGAGCATGTGGGGTTAACAGAAAGAATATGGTTGTAGAATTTTGCTTTTGTTTTGCCAGGTTTTATTATTTTTACCAGAAAAAATAATAAAACCCACAATAATTTCTCCTGTCAGTAAAGCTAGCCAGTATGTCATTTGCACATCAACACTTTGGTAACTGTCACCGTCCCGTATACGGGACGCCTAAGTTTACTTCAATATTTTAAAATTAAATCCTAATCTAATCATGGCAAACTATATATTGTTGGAAAGGTCTAAGACTCCTAAATAGATATTTTACCACTGTTTGTTGTTGAAAATTATGTAGGAACAGTAATAGATTAATTTATGACAAGAGTGCACCTCAAAACATATACATCATAACAGGCATTCTGACCTTTGTCACAAAAATTCTTCTGTTTTCTTTTTCCATATCACATGTTTTAGTAATCATCTTAAATTTATATCATTTGAAAGCTTAAAACCTCCAAATTCATCCTGTGAAAGCCATTTTGAAATCGGACACTGCGTTACCATGGAAATCGTACTTTAAATTCTTTTAGCGGGCTCCTCCCCCTTAGTGGGAGGTGTCATATTCCAAATGTATTACACGTCTTTTAGAATCAAAACTTTTCAAAATCTTGTCAAAATACATATCGTTGGAAAGGTCTGAGTCTGAAGATTCCATATTTGGTGGTTATTTTGTCATATAAGTAATATTGAGAGAGAAATTGATACATTTGTGACAGAAAAATGCATTAAAAAAAATCAATTGGAGTTTGGATGGCACCCGGTGGCTGTTTGTGGTGGTATAATGCCTAAACAAAATTGCACAGGAACCTACCTTTTTTTTATATTAACTTCAAATTTGGAACACAACTTATTTAAACATATGGCTTTAATTTTATAGCAATTTTGGATTAAAACATATTTAATTTAATTTAAAATAAAATAAAAATAGTACAGTACATTTTCTTTACAGTAAATGTAAACTTCTATAACTTTTTTATGCTTTCATTTTTTTCAATGATTTCAAACTTTGAACTTCTGCAATAATCTGCAGATTGTCTTCTTTAAAAAGAGACCAACCTTAGGTCTGTATTCAAAAGCGTTTATGAATGATAACAATTTAAGTTTGAATAGTGCACTTTCACGTCTATGTTCAAAAGGGGGGGGGTGACAGTTAAGAGGTTAAATAAAATAGTTTCTTTTAAACTTTTTCTGTGGACTGTATTATTTGTTTTTAGACAAACCAATACAAACATGCATTTTCAATAAATGACATGGTTGTTTCACTTTTTTCAGTGTTGCATCAGTCTGGTAAAGGTATTGCACATGATAGTCTAAAGGTTAACAGTAGTAACAATAGATGCTGAAGGGGTTTGTTTATGACCTGCTGTTAAAATTCATTGCTGTCAGCTACAACAACAGTCAGACCAGAGTGAATGAATGAATCTTTCAACTGTTTAATCTGCAACCGTCTCCTAGTCTCACAACCTTAATTCAAATTATGCCTGTTGAATGAAATCGATCCAAAGAAGCATAATTTCAGACCTGACCAGAAAGCAACCCCTAACAATGCAATTATGTTCTAAGGGCATTTGTTACTTGTCCATAGGCTCTCTTAAACACAGTAATTGCATTGCCTGGTTGGTCTGGCCAAGTATTTATAACAATGCAATGACTGCTTAGGGAGCTATTATAGTGTGGGGCCGGGCTGTGATTGATGGGATATCAAAGTGACCCCACCAATAGCATTTAGCAATAAACGCCGTATTTGTTCATGTGACCAGAACACAACACTCTCACCTGCAGCTCTGTGTCACAAAACACCGGATTCTCAAACCGGACTGCGGACACAGGGTTATTAGACATTTTTACCACTTCTGAGTGTGATTCTTACCTAGGCCTTCTTGCATAGAAAGTGCCCTATAACTACAGTTGTGCAGCTTGCTCACTAATTTTGAACATTTGAATATCTATATGTAATATAATGTAATACACATTTGAATGACTATGTGGTTTGCATACCACGTTTGTCTCCAAAGTTTATAAACCTTTATAAACCTGTTGCAGAATTTATACAAATATAACAGATCTAATATTTTATTTAGCACTGCCTTTGCTGAACCTACATAAAATATTTACATATTTCCAACAAGACAAAAATAAACAATTTATACCAGTCATCCTGTTTACATATGTTTACATCCTCTTTGCCTTCCTGAGCATCTATGAATGTTTGCACCTTTTGTATACAGAGTCTGTAAAAATACAGACCAATGTACCACGTTAATATGAAGGAATTTTGCATATGTCCCCCCCCCCACCACAGGTGTTTTAACTGTATATTGAATTACACATTGCCTTGTGTTATAGGGTTGAAGAAAATGTCTTTAAACTTAATGGGAAATGTATTGCCAGGGCACAATACTGTATGAGTCACTATAGAACAATATTGAATTAAAAGGTACTGTAAAATATTAAATCAATGCATATTAAAAAATGAAGAAATATAATATAAATATAATAAATTATATAATTATTAAAAAGTATAATACTTTTTAGCTAAATTGAATATTTTTTTAATAAAAATGGATTAATAATATTTTAATAATAAAATATTTTATATTACCTGTATCATTGTTATGTGTCATGATAAATTAAACTGACTGTCTCTCAGTGGTGTCATATCACGTAAAAATGTCTGAGCCTTGATAACATGATCATATTGATCCACAGGACCAGCTTGATCAGAGTTTTCAATTATTCACCAGCTCTTGTGGAGGTCATGAGGCGCAATTTTTTATTCATCATTTCAATTTTTCATCTTTTCCATATTCAGGGACGCAAGTCAAGTCTCCTCTTCTCCCCTGCCTCTCTTTGTTTCTCTTTCTCTTTTTCTGTTTTAAAAAGAATCCCTTGCACATTTGTACTCAGATGCCCTCAATTGCATTATGAAGAAGAAGAAGAAACACTGTATGTTTAATGTGTATCAAAGGAATCCTGAGTGTAGTAGCATATAAGATATTAAAGTGTGTCTGTGCATGATAAATAACTGATTCATTTGATTTGAGTCTTGACTGGGATCTGCAGGTAACAGTGGCAGATGTGCAGTGATACAGGACATGCAGATGGGATACTAGGTTTGGGGCTCATGCTTTCAGTTTCATTTCTCATTTCCAGCAAATAAAACCCAGTTTGCCATGTGCAAATGTATTATGCCTAAAAAGCCAGACTGAGATGAATACATCAGGAAGCTGTTTTAATGACTAACATTTCTATTGTATTTGTCCATAGAACAAAAGCTGTCACACATCACAGGGAAGGAATAAGATAAGTGTTTTTTTTCTTTGTTTAGTTTTTGACCGTTTATCTAGAAAGTGATTTTGAAATGTGGCTTTAGAATTTTTCGTAAGCTTTATTGCCAAGATTGTCTAGGTTACAGAAGCTTATTATGCACAGAGAAATACTACAATGAGACACATCACAATACAATAAAGTAGAATTAAAGTGTGAGCAAAAGCACAACAGGACACGACATCCATAGCATAACATGTACATCTGTGAAAAGGGGAATGTAAAGTGCCACAGCGCTTAGGGTATGTACAGGTAATTGAATAAATATGAGTTTTATTTACATAATGTATACAAACTATGTTCACAATGAAAAGATTACACCACGGGGAGACCTGTGAGGTACTTTTAAAGGGGTCATATGATGCTTTTTAAAAGATCATTATTTTGTGTATTTGGTGTAACAGAATATGTTGACATGATTTAATGTTCAAAAAACATTATTTTTCAAATACTGTACACTACTGTAGGTCCTCTATGCCCCGCCTCTCTCAAACACTTCGTTTTCTACAAAGTCCCTCCTTCCGACAAGTGCAGTCTGCTGATTGGCCAGCTGACCCAGTGCATTGTGATTGGCCGAACACCGCAAGCATTCGTCAGAAATGTAACGCCCCTTACCATAATCGCGAGCTTCATCTTTCAAAATAAATGTAAAGACAGAGCCCGAAAGGGGAACAGATTCGCGTGACAGACACAGTGATGAAGCTGGTATGTGTTTGTGATGTGACCCCCTCTCTCTCGCTCTCTCTTGCGCTCTCTCTCGCTCTCTCGCGCGCTCTCTCTCTCTTTCTCTCTCTCTCTCTCTCGCTCTCTCTCTCTCTCTCTCTCTCTCTCTCGCTCTCTCTCTCTCTCGCTCTCGCTCTCTCTCGCTCTCTCTCTCTCACTCTCTCTCTCTCTTTCTCTCTCTCTCTTTTGGGCGGCATTATGCAAATATTTCCACATAGTGAGGTAGATATGTGGGGGCGTGTTAGAACGAACCGTTTTAGGGGGGCGTGGCAGAGTCTTAACTTTGATAAAGTATATCTCTTTGGTTTTGAGACTTTAGTCTTTGCAACTTCAGGGATCTTATCTATGCACAATCAGCTTGTAACACTCCAAAGAGAAAGGAAAACTTGAAATCGCATCATATGACCCCTTTAATTGTTCATGAGGTACATGACCTGAGGGCAAAAACACTGCACTTGTTCCTGGATGTTCTCTGACATTGATATCCTTGCTTACATTCATAACAGGCTGTTTAATTGTAACATGGTAATATAACAATATCAAAAACTGAGTTGAAGTTACATTTTACCTTTTTGATTCTAATGAGTGATATTAAATATTTTACATGACAGAAAATGACTCACGTGAATCAGCAGATTCGCTGGTTTAATTTGGTAGACCATCCTCACACGCTTTTCATCTAAAAATGTTTAATAAGAGGGAAAACAGAAATAGTATGCCTTCCTAACTTACTTCTACTAGACCAACAGAAATGCAGTTCTACTAAGATACGGTTCTTGTGTGTGTTCTTACGGAATCGTGTGTATTCATCGGTCTGACACTGCCCTCTACTGCTTACTGTTGGTATTGTTTGTTATATTTCAGCACAAAACATGTTTTCGTTAAATCTTTTAGGCATCAGTATCTCAGAGGAAGAAATTTGATGACATTAACAATCTAACCACCTTTGTGTAGTTAACAAGTTGAGCATAGAAGAGCAGCAATAGACAACACAAGTCAGATGAGCAGCCCATTTAAATGAACAACAAAATAAGCTTAATTTATAAATCTAGCCTATAGACACGGTTTTGTTAGTTGAAAACAACTCTTTGAGAATTTAAGACTGGAACAAAGTGTAAAAGATGAGCAAATTTAATTTCAGGTTATTTGAATTAGGCATTGGGAGACAGTTAAGGACTTATTGTTGAGAAATTACGTTTGGACCATGGACTCCCTTACCAAAAAGTAGTATACTTCAAGTTTATTTTATTAAGTATACTTAAGTAAAGTTCAAGTATATCCTATTTTTTAGTTTAAAAGAAGTATACTAATAGCACACTTGAATAAACGTATTTTTCGTAAGGGCTGGTGGAATGACCGATATTTATGACAGACTGCACATTCATATATGTAAATATTTAGCCTGTACAAAAGTTTCTTGTTGGTTACTGAACAATTAGCACACATAGTACACATTTTATTGTTGTATTGTATTGTATATATTTTTGTATTATTTCGAATATAACTCTTTATGGTTGTATTTTATAACAGCTGAAGAGAAGTGGAAGTTTAAAAAAAAGACCTCTGGCTCATCCTTTTATAAATCTAATTCAAAAATTGCGTTAAAAAAATCTAACTACTATAGTTTTGAGCTTGAAAGTATGAACACGTTTGAACATGAAGTAAATTTGAAAAGTGATTTATTTATCTGTCTTTATTTGTCTAGGTAATAAACTGATAATTGATTCCTTTATTTTTCGTGAAGTGACACATCAGTATTACTTACTTCCTGTCTAGTGCCAAATTTACACCACAAAGGTGGCACAGAAGTCCTTCTGAAGTGGCATTTAGGTGTATTGACACAGAATGTTTAATGCTGCTCAGAGGTGGCATAAATGCATTTACACAGAAATGATAACCATGTACTTTGATCCTAGAAGCTGAGTTGGTCCAGAGTTGGCATTATTTAGTCAGGCTTTCATGTGGCATTACATCTAGATCTATACACATAATTTTGAGCAGGCACAGAGCAGCCTTAACTTAGCTGTATAAAGATGCCTTAGGAGAAACAACTTTTTTTCTTAGTCTCAGAAAATCTCAGAGGTCTTATTTATTTTTGACTCATGAATTAAATGCAGATATATCATTATGCGTGTGATAATAGCATTCAGAATGAAGCTGTCTGTGGCACTGTGTGATTTGCCCAAAGGGAAAAGGATCGAGTAGCTTTCACACAGCTCTTGGCTTTCATACTCGTCTCGCACCCTCAGTTTTGCAGGTGTCCGGACTAAAGAGGCTTTAACTGAAATTCTACATCTGCTTACATTGAATGTACTGAAAAAATTAAACTTCTGAGCAGATTAATGTTCTGTGTCCAAGTGCATCCAAAAATATTCATCCAACAAGTCAGTGAATTCATTTGGGAACTGGGTGGAGAAAAAAAAAAAAAAAACCTGTCAGTCCATCTCAAGGGATAGTTCTGCCAAAAATTAAAAATTATGTTATCAGTTAGTCATTCTCAAGTTGTTCCAAACCTGTATAAGTTTCTTTAGATATTCTGAAGAATGCTGATAACCAAACAGTTGACAGTAGCCTTTGACTTGAAAAAAAAAAAAACGCAAGTCAATGGCTATAGCTAAACATGTATCACCAAACAATTCACATATTCTCAATAGAAAAACACTGAATTAACTTCAGATGTGAGACTGGGTTGATAGTAGCACAAAGTTGATCAGGTTGTAGGCTATATTGTATTTGTTCAAACTGTTAGTTAGTTCACTGTTTGGGTAGTTTGTGTTGGTGTAGGCTATTATTCTTTCACCTCTAAAGTTAGTGCTCTGATGTGCTGATAAATTTAATGAATTGACATGGACAAAAAATACTTTTAAAAACATGCATTTGTCCTGTTTAGGACTCTTCACTTGTGAGCATGGTCTAAAATTAAACTGATGTTGATGAGTAAACAAACTGGTTAATCTGCAGTAAAAGATGTTGTAACTGCAGAACTTCATGTAGCAACACATTCTTGGGATTAAACCACCAAAGCAGAAATATGTGGGAAAATGAATTTATGCTGTGAAGAGAAACGATAGCCTGATCCTCCCTGCTTTTTTTTTTATCTGACATGCATGATGTGAATAAATCGACTTGAAGAGATAAAATCAGCAAAAATTGCATTGGCAGTTACATCTTCTGACAAGCTAGGAAGTTTTTCACCCAGAACTATGTTTCCAGAACTTTGAGGAAACATTCCTGGCATGCAAAACTGGAAAAAAAATAAGAATCATGTCTCAGTGTTTGTGTGTGTGTGTGTGTGTGTGTGTGTGTGTGTGTGTGTTTGTGTGTGTGTGTGTACCTGG
>NW_015558577.1:436334-450535 GCF_001515605.1 Sinocyclocheilus anshuiensis | reverse complement strand
GTGTGTGTGTGTGTGTGTGTGTGTGTGTGTGTGTGTGTGTGTGTGTGTGTGTGTGTGTGTTTGTGTGTGTGTGTGTACCTGGCATGAGTGACATACAGTGATGTTTCAAATGTTATAGGACACATTTTGGTGCTAATAATAAACATGGTCCAAGGAAGAACAAGAAGACTGATAAGAACATAAAGAACATTTGTCTGTTAAAATGACTAATTTTTCACAGTGGGATATTAGAGGAAAATTTATTATTAAAAGACACTTTAAATATTTTTTAGAAAATTCTTAAAAGCAGCTGAATAATATAATTCTTATACATTGTTGCTTGTCCACTTTCCCAGTTTTTATCATGATCGGTCACTTGAGCTGTGAATCCCTTCTGGCTCTGAGTCTCTCTGTCTGTGTCTGTGTCTGCTGTGGACAGGAGCCATATTACACTGGCCATCTCACTGCTGCTCTCCTGCCATCTAGTCTCCATGACTGAAAATAATTTATTTTCCAATTACATCCACGGCACTGTGAAATGAAATGTCATCCTGTTTGGTGATATTGGGCTTTCTGAAAACTCTCGTGTTGCAGGTGATCACATTCAAAATCAACAGAACATTTGACAAGATACCAGATCATTTAATGCAAACCTGCCACTGAAATTTCCTTTAAAAACAGCAAAATGTCAGCTGTTTGAGGGCAGTCACCTAATAATAACCCTCTGTCATGACATGTAATAGTTTGACCTCACTGAGGCCCAGACACGCTAAGGTTTAGAAATCTTGCTTGCATGTTTAGCTGATGTAAGATCATGAAGGTCTCCAAATATTTTAGAATTAATTTGTTTGGCAATTTAAATTCCTATATTAAACAGACTGTGAAAAATTTGGGAGTTATTTTTGATTCCTCCCTTAAGTTTGACCTATATAATACAGTAGTTCAATCAAGCTTCTTTCATTTAAAACTTCTGTCTAAAGTTAAGTCTTTCCTATCCTAAAGATCCAAGATGTTTCCTAAATATCTTGAAAGAGTTATGCATGCTTTTGTCTTTTCTCTTTTGGACTATTGTAATTCCTTATATATTGGATTACCCTAGTTCTTCATGGCATGGCTTAAAATGGTTAAAAATGCCGCAGCCAGATATTTAAGTGGGGTTTGTAACGTGAACATGTTACTCAGATTTTAGTGTCTCTCAGTCGGTTGCCAGTGCATTATAGGATTGAATTTAAAGCACTGTTGCTTGTTTTTAAAGGCACAATATGTAAGATTTTTTTATTAAAATATCCAAAAACCACTAGAACAGTGTAATATATTTTGCTGACTTGTGTACTTACATTATCCCAAATGTTTAGAAGAAAAACTACGCCTTTGTCTCTTTGTTTATTTTGAATACGCGCCCTCTAGCGGCAAAAAATTACATATTGTGCCTTTAAATCCCTAAATGGTCTGGCACCTTATTTTAAACCAAGATCATTTAAAGGGGTCATATGATGCAATTCAAATTTTTCCTTTCTCTTTGGAGTGTTACAAGCTCTTGGTGCATAAAGAAGATCTGTAAAGTTGCAAATACTAAAGTCTCAAATCCAAAGAGATATTCTTTATAAAAGTTAAGAGTCAACCACGCCTACCTAAAACAGCTTGTTCTAACGAGAAGATTTGCATAGTCCAAATGTTCAATTTACACCAAATACACAAAATAATGTTCTTTTTAGCAACATCATATGACCCCTTTAAACTTGAAAAGTCAGTCAGATGCTTGCAATCCACAGACATACTCTGTCCTATCCAAGATCAAGACTGAAGTTGAGAGGTGAGTTGAGTTTAAATCTAAGTTAAAGTCTCATCTTTTTACCCTTGAATTTAAGTCATCATAATTCATGTACTTATTTGAACAAAATTACTCTATTTTTACAATTTTACTATTACTATTATTTTTATTTCTGTTCATTTTTTTCCTTATATTCTCTTATGTACAGCACAGTGGTCAAGTTTTGTTGTGTTTATTTGTGCTTTATGAATGAATGAATGAATGAATGAATGTAGGTAAGATATGAACCTCACTTTTTAGTCAAAGATTTTTAGTCAAATTAAGGCTGTCAGACTTTACAGCTGTGCTCTTTCTAATGCTGTTCATGTGAAGTGTCATTTTTTCTAGGTGACATTATCATGCTTCAGACATGTTCACAGAAACAGGTATTGAATTCTCTGTAATTGCTCAAGCTGTAGCTTTTGGATGGGATTAACACTAAAGTGCATGAGATGCAACTGTATGATGATGAAGGGGATATGAGAGGGCTCAGGTGTGAAATCACAGAAAATAGCATTAAATCTGGACTGTAGATTTCATGCAGATATTTGGTGTGTAATGAGCATTTGACATCTGTCCATCTGCTGGGAATAGATCCAGCATGACGAAATGAAAAAATAGTCCATATTCCCTCTCTGCCTTTGTGGGGTTAAAAGTTGTATCGGAGTGCTAGTAAAAGGGTATATCATCATTCCCAGCTCAAAGAAGTAGTGAACGGCCATGGTTTTGGTCTAATTTTATTTCTTTCTGCTTGGTGAGTGCCTTACAAACTGTTCAATAATTCTTCAATGTAGGCATCCAGTTAAAAAAAACAAAAACATTTTTTTTTCACTGTAGCATTGAGAGAGTTGGATTGTGGGATGTGTCTAAACACCCCAAGCTTCTTTTTTAAGCAATCTTTGACCCAACCTACTGCTACAGCAAAAAAGACCTGTGCTTCAAGCCCCATCCCCAGTGGTCTCAGTCTCCAATCCTTTCTCCGTTCTTCAATCCATTCCAGCCTTACCCTGCAGCTCTGCCAACCCTCGTCTGCTTCAACTCAAGAATCTCCTCCCACCTCCCGTTCTGTTCCCCACCCACCCACGCTCCGCCTATGCCACCAGCTTACTGTAATCATTTGTTTTCTCTGCCAGCAATGGGAGCTGATCCAAGCACAAGGCTGGCCCCACAAGTGACAAATGCTCCAATCCTGAATTTCCCCTTTTTCTGTTCTGCCATCTACTTTCTGTTCTCCAAATTTGGCAACGGACCAACTCCTTTTCCTTTATACTGTACTTTGCTGCAGAATCGCTCTTCTTTAAATAGAAGTGCTCTATTCACAGCCAGCCATGATTTACTTATTCCACCAGCAAAAGTGTCTGGTAATAGATGGGTTACTGTGATGGTCATGTGATCTCAACATGTCTGCCCCAATCACAAACAAACAAACAAATAAATAAATATAAAAAAGGAAAACACAGATTTACTCAATCATATTAGTTGAGATATACACAACAAAATATTTCTGTCCTAAATATCTGATTTCTTTGCCTTCAAGTAGGCTAATGTAATTCTCTAAAATCTACAGTGTACTACATTAAATTATGCAGGGCGAATGTAAACTAGTCAAGTAGTTGAAAATTATATTTTGCTGTTGACATTACTGAAACATGCGCGCTTTTGTGGCTCAAACTTAAAGGGATAGTTCACCCAAAAATGAAAATTCTGTCATTATTTACTCAGCCTCATGTCGTTCCAAACCCGTAAGACCTCCATTCATCTTCGGAACACAAATTAAGGTATTTTTATGGAATCTGAGAGCTCTCTGACCCTCCCATAGACAGCAAGGGTCCTTACATGATCAAGGTCCAGAAACGTAGCAAGGAGATCGGTAAAATAATCCATGTGACATCAGGGGTTCAACCGTGATTTTACAAAGCTACGAGAATACTTTTTGTGCGCAAAAAAAAAAAACGCCTTTATTCAACAATTCGTCACCTCCACGTCACCCAAGCGCCATTTTGTAGAGTATCCACTGAACGCAAACAGTGTATGCTGTTCTGTGTCAGCTGCGGCACGCGGATACGCTTTTTACGTCGTTTACGCTTTGATTTGAACGTAAACAGCGTATCCGAAATATTCTCATAGCTTTGTTTTAGCTTTTAGCGCTTCTGGACCTTGATAATGTAAGGACCCTTGCTGTCTATGGGAGGGTCAGAGAGCTCTCAGAATGCATCAAAAATATCTTAATTTGTATTCCGAAGATGAACGGAGGTCTTATGGGTTTGGAACAACATGAGAGTATGTGTGGCGGCCCTTCCCCTGTATATACCGGTTCACATTTACAATTTACAAACATTTACATCTGCTCTGCGTGTTTCCTGCGTAAAAACATAAATCTGAACGAAAACAGCAGATGGGCCGGTTTAAAATGCTAATTCATTCTCTGCCAGCAGAAGGCGCTTTTGGAGTGGCAGAAATAGAGGTTTCCCAACAACTTCAGTCTACTCATCACCTTAACTTTAATTGTGTTTGTAGTCGGCGCCATATTACTGTCCACTAGCCAGACCGATAAACAAACACAGACTGTAAGTTAACTTCAGGCCAGGCGCGTGCGTCCGATGAAACCGTCCATATGTATTTAGTCTATGGAAGCATAGGACCATAAAATGTTCAACCAATCAGATTATTCTGTCCAAACTTTATGATAGGCTGTCCTACAGTACCTGCCTGTCGACATATGTATTTGCATACTTCCGCGCACGCACAGACATGATAAGTCATCAGCGCGTGAGGGCATGAGGTGAGCCGCTCCATGAAAAACCTTTTTTTTTTTAAACACTTCTATTAATTTTTTTATGTTTAAAGCTTTTTTAATGAGAAAAAAATCACAGAGTGCACCTTTAAGACGTCTGTTCTTAATGTGCTGAGCAGCAAGTTGCAGAGCTAATTCTGGCTGACTCTTTGTTCAGTGCAGTGGGGCATTTGCCAAGTCTCTGCTCTTATATCTCCCACCCAAATGCAGCACCAGGAACTGTAGGAGGTAAAAGCAAAATTACGAAAGTAAGCTCATGTATGACATTTCAGTAGCCTTGGAAATGTATTAATTGGTTCCCAACCCTGGTCCTGGAGGCACTCCAACACTGCACATTTTGCATATCTCCTTTCTCTGACACACCAGTTTCAGATCTTGGCGTCTCTACTAATTAGCCAATGACCTGAATCAGGTGTGTTTGATTAAGGATACATGCAAAACGTGCAGTGTTGGGCTGCCTTCTGGACCAGGGTTGGGAACCACTGAATTTTAGACGACCATGATCAAAGCCCTTGTGCAGAATTAAAGATGGCACAGGTATTGTCTGAGAGTGCATTCACAGATTCACTGAAGCTTTGTGTGGATTGGGATACCAGTGTTCTGCTTAATACAGCACTGTAGTAAATAACATTTGTTTTTTAATAATTTCCACAGTGGTAACATTTAATGAAATATACTAGTAAAGAGAAGTAGAGCTATTCTCACTCTTACTCTTTTATTATTACTTAGAGGATGAATTGGATAAAGTTAGGAATAGACTGAAACCACTATTTTTCAGGATTGATTGATTGATCGGTTGATTGATTGATTGATCAGTTTTTGCAGTTTTCAGTTCTATTCTTTGATTCTAGCAGGATTTTTTTATTGAAGCCCTTTACGACTGGTTACAAATTATATTAGAAAAAGCCATTAGCATTCCTTTTAGGCTTTATGTTGTAATTAGATTAATTTAAAAACAATATGTCAATGGAAGACCACAGGATAAAACCATGTAGTGCTGGAGGAGGCGGGGCATCGTGCCTTTTGTTGATGCTGCTGCATGAGACTGTATTCACTTCTGCCTGTGGGATGCTGAGAAAGACTCTTTACAACACTGAAACCTACATCCCCTAGAGCTTTTCTATTCATTACAGCAATTTAACTTTCATAGGAACATGGGAATTTGGGAATATACTCTTTATTTTACCACCACAACCTGCCTATGGAGTGGTAAGAAACCTAATGGAAATTGAAGTATGAAATACCCATGAGCTTTGTTGAATTATTGGCTTTTTTCTCTTTTGCTCTATTTAAGTTATTTTAAGTCGAACTGTTCAATAATATTTCCTGCTTACTTGTAAGATTAGTGTTAAATGTCTGCTGTGTTTGGATTTCAATATTTCAGCTGCAACTGTGACATCAATTAAAATTGATGTTTTGGTTTGAGGCTTGTTAGTTGAGGATACAGGCCAGAATGCCAGGTTAATAGGTAAGGACAATAGGTAAATCGGATCAAATGTAAAGTCATTATGTTGGCAGTTTACATTTGCACATGTACGGTATGTATACCATTTAAAATGTTGCTTGAATCTGCTTTGCTAGGAGTCAGGTTATCTTAATTGTTCTAATTGCTGAGGTTTTTTATAATAAAGGGTCTTTGACTGAATCTTTGAAGATGTGGTTACACTGGATGCATTGTCTTTGTGTACAGTAAAATGTCTCTGGTGTAGGCAAGGGAGTCCAGCTCTCTGGTTTCTTTGTTAGACACTCATGAATCACAGGTGGCTTTTTGAATAAAGAAAAGGCCTGACGTAATCTAGAGGATGTCCACGGTGGAATTAGATTATGAATGGATGTGATTTTAAGGGAATTACACTGGGAAAAAGATCCCTTTTATTAGCCAGCTAGATGAGAGAGGGCACTGAATGAACTTTGGGAAAGAAACTAGAGTTACCTTTTTTCATTTGCTTTTTACATACAAAAAGTACTTCAACATAATATCTTCACGAGTTACATCAAAGTTCTCTATGCTGTTTGCTGTCCAAATCTGGCAAATGTTAAAAATAGTTCAAACAGGGAGTTAGATGCATACTTAAGGAAAGTGGATGCATTCAATCAGTCAGACTTCCTGGTGGAGATTTAATCACTGAAACCCAGCAGAAAAGCTTTGATGAGAGCTTCAGATCAATACACGTACATCCAAATGAGCTGGAACAGCTGCCTCTGTTGATTTGCAAGCGTTCTCCTGAATATCTCATTCACTGCACGCTGCAAACCTCTTCTGGAAGCAGCTCGCAGTGCAGATTAACTCGAGGTGAAACTCTGCAACCGTGTCACATTGTTCATTCTCTGACAGTGTCACTTCAGGGAGAGCAGCAGAGGAGACTCTACAGAGACTTGATGAAAGACTATAACCCACTGGAGAGACCTGTGTTCAATGACACACACTCACTCACTGTGTATTTCAGCTTCAGTCTCATGCAGATTATGGATGTGGTAAGTTAATTCAGTAATAAAAGATGAAACACGTAACACACCCTGATAAAGTATGACCATGAATGTTTTAGGATAATCCAAGTACATTTGTTCCACCATCAGGCTATACCAAATCCAAATCACTCTAGTCTTTAGTCTTTTTTGCAAAGAAAATGTTCACTGATTGTCACCAAAACAAATGTTCTGTTCACTTTGAAATCCACCAAGATTACAGCAGTTTGTTGCTGCAGGTACTTTACATATTTAATGTTTTGGAAATGTACATGCATAGTCACATTTTACATTAAACTAAGATGAGGGAAAGCATTTTAGCATAAAATGTGGAAGTGAGGAAAGGTAGCATCAAGCTTTCGAAGATTGCAACATAAATATTTTGGCAAGCCACGACAGATCATTTGTCACAGTTCATGCAGCAATAGAACTTGAAGGGTAAATGCCATATTGAATTTTACACAGATGAAAATTAAGCTGTGGGGGATAGATCTACAGTTTGTACAATTGCATCCACTGGATAAAAGTCCTAAATTGAGTTTGTCTGCACTGATTTTTTTTTTTTTTTAAAGATTTTTCATCAGCTGAACAACTGGCATGTTCTTAAACAACAGTACAATCCATTAAATGCACTGTACTTCTGTTCCTATAGCCTTTTTTTCTGTCAAAAATTAAATATGGCACTTACTGAGGTCTATAATTTCAGTTCAATATAATAATTTTCTGTAGTAACATTAAGGTTTTATTAGACAGACAAGTTCAAGCATCTCACAATTGATCAGCTCAACAGTATTTTGATAGATGTGAAAAAAAATCATAAAACTGCCTCAAATCACATTAACTACATTCCCTTTGAAAAAAGTGGGCACTTAAATGTAATGAATGTGCACATGCACTGTACTTCAAATCTACACTGAACAAAATAACACAGACTTAGACAGATTTGTGAACAATATTTGAGAGAAATAGGCCTTTTGTGTACATAGAAAAAGTCTTAGATCTTTGAGTTCAGCTCATGAAAAATGGGGGCAAAAACAAAAGTGTTGCGTTTATAATTTTGTTCAGTATAAGTACACTTTAAAAAATAAAACTTGCAGATAATATAATACTAATGAAATAAAAAGTCACTAAAGTATAAAGAGAGTTTAAAGAGAGTCTTAACACACTCAAAAGTGATTATGAAATGATTAAGAAAGCACTCTACATTTCAATAATGCATATTAATCTAATTGTAGTTAACGTGTGTCCTCTTTTTAACAGTATGCTAAAGCATACTCTTAGTTATAGTGTCTTAGGGGTTAAGACCATGTAAAATGCGATTTTAAAACATGTTTTGGAGGTAGTTCTTTAATCATCTATTCAGTTTTCATGAGAGTGCATCTTTGTCCATCTACAGGATGAGAAGAATCAAGTACTTAAAACCAACATCTGGTTGCAGCTGGTAAGACACCAACACCTATCACTGTCTGACAGACTGCTCACCAGCAATGCATTGAAACAGTTATGTTTAATGTGACTTGTGAGACCTCTCTGTGGGTCTGTTATTAATAGCTGAATGTTAATAACTTTGATGCAATGGATTTGTCTCTGCTTCCATGACAGTCCTTCAAATGCTGTCCTTGGTCAATGCTGTACACCAGCAAGTGTGCCTATGAATCTGAAACCCTTATTAACTGCATTTAAAGATCTCAGCAGTCTATCAGTAAATATAAATTGCATCTAATTTAAATGTATTTGACTCTGCTCCATTAAAAAACCTTAACAGAATATAAATTGAATGAATTATGAATTATAATTAATGTATACAGCTTCATAAAATTTCTGCCCAAAGAAACCTTCTGTATGTGCATGTAACCTCTTTAGATTCTGATGATTATTTGACATATCTAACGCTTAAAGAAGACTATACAGAGATTGATGTTCAGATTCAAGTTAATATCATGCCTAATTCAGTTTGCACCGAGCATACACTTTTAAGTGTAAATTGCCTTGTTGTTCCTGATTGACAATGATGAAGAGATCTTCTCTTTATTTTAGTACTGGTATGACTACTATCTTCATTGGAACATGTCTGAATATCCCGGAGTGACGAATGTACGATTTCCTGACAGTCAGATCTGGAAGCCTGACATCTTACTGTATAACAGGTTTGTTATCTTCACACAGAGAGTAATCGATAAACCCATATGTATATGTGACCCTGGACCACAAAACCAGTCATAAGGGTCCATTTTTTAAAATTGAGATTTAGACACCATCTCAAAGCTGAATAAATAAGCTTTCCATTGATATATTGTTTGTTATTGTTTTGTATATTTGGCAGAGATACAACTATTTGAAAATCTGGAATCTGAGGGTGCAAAAAAATCAAAATATTGAGAAAATCGCCTTTAAATTTGTCCAAATGAAGTTCTTAGCAATGCATATTACCAATCAAAAATTAAGTTTTGATATATTTACAGTAGGAAATTACAAAATATCTTCATGGAACATGATCTTTACTTAATGTCCTGATGATTTTTTGCATTAAAAAAAATCAATAATTTTGACCCATACAATGTATTTTTGGCTGTTGCTACAAATATACCCCAGCGACTTAAGACTAGTTTTGTGGTCCAGGGTCACATATGGCTTATCAAAAAAGAGTTCCATAGAAACCAAACATACCTTTAGAAGTTTAAACCCTGTTTGTGAACGATTTCTTGAGAGTTAGTAAATTGCCTGGGGGAAAAAAGTGCTGGTAACAGTAAATGGACACTGAGTTTGCACTACGCCATGGAAAACAAAGGTTTGGCCTCATTTGTCCCTGTCTACTGGAAAAGCAGTAGCAGATGGTAAAGTGAATTTGCCACAGAAGATGAAGAGTTTGCCACTATATGTTGAGGTCAAATTAATCAAGTCAGTTAATCGCTAAATGGAAACTAAAATGGAATCAAATGAGATGTTATACATCCACTGGAATATTTATTTATTGAAAAAGCATTCATTTTGTTAGTGAATTTTGGTTATGTTGGTTTAGCAGCCTGGCCCACTGTGATCTTTTCTATGGGAATTTCTGAGACCGAATTCTTTATTCTCAAACATGCCTCCATTATCTACAGTGGGTACGGAAAGTATTCAGACCCCCTTAAATTTTTCACTCTTTGTTATATTGCAGCCATTTGCTAAAATCATTTAAGTTAATTTTTTTTCCTCATTAATGTACACACAGCACCCCATATTGACAGAAAAACACAGAATCGTTGACATTTTTGCAGATTTAGATTTTAGCAAATGGCTGCAATATAACAAAGAGTGAAAAATTTAAGGGGGTCTGAATACTTTCCGTACCCACTGTAAATGAGAATTAATTTAGACAAACACATTTACATAACTGGAACATAAACCTGAACATGTCACAAGGCCATTTTGATTTGTCTTTGTCTACTTACTGCACAGCCATTAGTGGTGCAAAATAATTCGGTGTAGATGAAATACATTTACTTTGCATTGGACTAATCGCAAGTGTTTCTAAGTGTTCCTCTGAGATGTTCATAAATCATCGTTGTGTTCTTTTTACTTAAAACGATTCTTGTGTTCCTCACAGTGCTGATGAAAGGTTTGATGCCACATTTCATACTAATGTGCTGGTGAATTCCTCTGGTGCCTGCCAATACCTACCACCAGGTACGTTTTAGATGTTTATAATGCCACAAGTAAGTTTTCCCACTTGATCTAGAAAAAAAAAAGAGTTTTATTCTACAAGGGGAGGATTGCTATGAAAGCCTTTTTCACATCAGAGTTAAAAATAAAATACGTATTTGTGTGATAATTAAAAACAAAGAATGAAGTCAGACTCTGAACTAAGTCACAGTTGAAAGATAAAGTATAAAATTCCAAAATTAAATTCACAATTACAAAAAACGAAAGTCAGAATCATGAGAAATTTAGTCACACACAATTACTTGGTGAAGACAGCCAAGTTGAGATGTACTTCACTACTCGCTTTATCTCGATAACTGTCCAATTATAGGACACTTTTGGTTGTGGCAGTAAAATTTATATTGCTGACAAATAGGGTGTTTATGCAATGGTGTGACAAACTAAAAAGCTTTCCTTTGGCAAAATGCTGCATCAGCATCATTAATATCAGTATGATCCAAAACCACTTTTGTATTGGCATGCAACATAAAAACAATAAATAAAAAAAATGCATAGTGCACATTTAAACTAATTTATATTATGCAAAATCAGCAAATATGATTTTATGCTAATATGGAAAGCTACATATACCCTTTCCTTATAGGTTTGCCTTATTGACAAACTATTTGATGTGAATGGAGATTTGCTGTGCAGCATTCACCTCTACTACATCATTTACTTTTCTCGCTGTGAAAGCTGAAGCAGGCTCTATCCTGAGATAAACATTTGATTCATGAGTAGATGTAGTCCAGGCAGTGAGTTTGCACTAAATTCTTTTTGTAGTGACATTGAAGAGATTGCCTTCTCTTGAACCTCTATAAAGCTTTGTCAGAAGCCTATTATGCTTTATGGCAAAAGAAAGCAATGAAGCATAGAGGGAAGATGATGTATTAAACAATCAACGGTTTGAGTATACGTATGTATGTCTTTACTGGCACCTTCAATTTAAGATCGTCTTATTGAACGGTTCTCCCGATGTTCATTTTCATCACCATTATGGTTTATAGAAATCGAATTTTCAAAGTTCACTTATATGACAAAGTAATATTACTCATAATTATGATGATTAATGTTAAGTATGTTTTGTTATAGTTGTTACTATTATGAGTTTAAGGACTTTAAGGAAGATCTGTTTTATTACTCTCCACTAAAAATGTTCCACATCAGTCAGTTCCCATTTCTGTTCGCAGGGATATTCAAAAGCACCTGCTACATCGATGTCCGCTGGTTCCCCTTTGATCTTCAGAGGTGTGATTTGAAGTTTGGCTCCTGGACGTATGGGGGATGGTCTCTGGACCTGCAGATGATTGATGCTGACATCACAGGATATATTGCAAATGGAGAGTGGGACCTTGTGGGTAGGGTGATATACATTCTACATTATAATGTGCATTATTAACCCTTATGCTATGCTGAAAATCCGTTACCCAATTTGGTGTTCCCGGTTAAAAGTGACCAGCATTTTGAAAATTGCTTGTAAAGCTCTCATAATGCTATATTATCACCAAATCTTGCATTCAATCTTTTTGTGAACTTGATTTCTTTCAATCACAACAGGTTTTGTATTGCTTTTTGAATCTGATCGGTCATAGGCCTCATTGATCTGTACTTATGCACCTCAGTTTGTGAGTGAAAAAAGCATCATTTCTGGATAACTGAGATGCACAGGCTCAGATCAGTGAAGCTCAATCATTTCCAAAATGAAATACAAAATCTGTGCTAGTTGAAAGAAAACAAGTGGATAAAAAAGTCAATATTTGGTAATAATATCGCATATTGAGAGATTTGCAAGCATATTTTTTGGTAGGATAGCCATTTTTGACCAGGACCACTCTGTTTCACTAAGTTTTATTCCAACGCATTAATCTTAAAGCTGCAGTACGTAACTTTTTTGTGTTCAAAATTGACAAAATTTATATAATAAGCGAGAACACCATGAATCCATGTTCCAAACCGTGTTTTTGGCTTGTCCTGAATCACTACGGTACACCTATAATAAGTGTCTATATTCGGACTATTTAGACTGGTTCGGGTAGGTACCGCTGCGAAAAAGCAGCCCAGTACCTGCGTGATTCACCATAGACATAAGCAGAGAGAAATAGCTCTGGCTACAATGTTCTTCCGCAAGACGCACGCCGTTCTGTTTATTAACCACTAGAGCGCCAAAAGTTACGGACTGCAGCTTTAACTGGTATTTTTTGGAAAAGAAAATGTTTTCCAAGTCAAAATGATGGAACATACCATGAGGGTTAGAAGAGTCAGAAATCTCTTGCAATCTTTATCAGTATTTTGTTGTTTTCATCACTTACAGTATTTTAGCCTTCCCTTGTGAAAAAGTAGTGTGCTTAATTGTATTGAACAATGACTTCTAGGGTGCTTAAAATCTCAAAATATATCATAAAAAATATGTATACTCATAGATAATATTAATGAAAGCCCACTTAAAAATATAAAGAGAGTACACTGTCATGACTGTTTTTTTTTTCATTTACAAAGTGCACTATGCAATTGTAATACGTTTTATATTAAAATACATTTGAAATCATGCTTTAGTAATCTTTTGTTGGGTTTTAAAGAAGTACACTTATTTTGATGTGTTGAATAACATTTAAAGTACTTGATTAGAATTTTAATTGAGTTATTAGATAGGCCTATTTCATGTGAAGTTGATATATTTTAAATGCACTACTGATTACACGCCTAGTAGAAACTACATTCATTTATATTTCATTTGACATGAATACTTGTCAGTACATTCAGCAATACACTATAACCATATTTCATATTTTAAGACAATAGAAGAAATTATGAAATTACAGATAACGATGTAAAAAAAAAGGAAACCACCAAACAAGGACCCACGAAAGTTCAGCTGCATTTAATATAAATGTAAACTATATTGCATTTTAATTTAAATGAAATTGACATGCAATTAAGTGTCAGAAACAATACATTCAACTTGCACACAGATATATTATTTCAATAATAAGCACTTTAGTATGCTTAAAGGGATAGCTCACCCAAAAGTGACAATTCTGTCATTAATTACTTACCTTCATGCCGTTCCAAACTCATAAGACTTTAGTTCATCTTCAGAACACAAATTACGATATTTTTGATGAAACTCGAGAGCTTTCTGACCCTCCATAGACAGTAATGCAACTGACACGTTCAAGGCCCAGAAACGTAGTACGGACATCGTTAAAATAGTCCATGTTACATCAGTGGTTCAACCTTAACATTATGAAGCTACCAAAATACCTTTTGTGCGCAAAGAAAACAAAAATAATGACTTTATTCAACAATTTCTTCTCTTCCGTGTCAGTCTTCGATGTGTGTTCACAACAGTACCACGACACAAGCGTGTGCATTCCGCTGCTTGCAAACAAGCCGCAGCGCATCCAGATTCTACGTCAAAACACCGGCTCCTGCGTCAGCAGCACCACACGCATCCATGGTGCTCTCCTGACT
>NW_015558577.1:408548-435978 GCF_001515605.1 Sinocyclocheilus anshuiensis | reverse complement strand
TTATGAAGCTACCAAAATACCTTTTGTGCGCAAAGAAAACAAAAATAATGACTTTATTCAACAATTTCTTCTCTTCCGTGTCAGTCTTCGATGTGTGTTCACAACAGTACCACGACACAAGCGTGTGCATTCCGCTGCTTGCAAACAAGCCGCAGCGCATCCAGATTCTACGTCAAAACGCTCTAATTCACGCTCCTGCGTCAGCAGCACCACACGCATCCATGGTACTCTCCTGACTGACACGGAAGAGAAGAAATAGTTGAATAAAGCTGTGAAAAAAAGTGATCTGTTTTTTAAAGATTTTTATTTTATAAGGGATGATAAATAAGACAGCACTATATATATTAAGCACAATATATAAGGCAATATTAAGCACAATATATTATTTTTGCACTGACCTTCAACAATGTGAATGTACAGTAACAGTGTTGAATGGTAATTGCACAAAATATTAATTTTCTAACGTTGCCAGTTATATGTTACACAGAGGTTCCAGGTCGAAGGAATGAGAAATTCTATGACTGCTGCAAGGAGCCGTACCCAGATGTGACTTTCACGGTGGTGATGCGGAGACGGACGCTATACTATGGTCTAAATCTGCTTATCCCCTGTGTGCTCATCTCTACTCTGGCCCTGCTGGTCTTCCTGCTGCCTGCTGACTCAGGCGAGAAGATCTCTCTTGGTGAGCTAGTAGCTACACACTTAGTGCCTTTGTCATCATTTTAAAATGCTAATGTTAGATGTGATTATAAAGTGATGTCGTTGTAGTTTTTATGTTAATAATAGTGAATTGTATTCATTCAAGTGTGCATTTACATATGTGCATTTAGTTTGAAATGTCATGTTTTCTTCAACTTCCTTGCCTAGAATTGTCTCCTTTTGGGAAACCGGCAAGACATTGAAGGAAATGATACACACTTCACCTTTAAAAGGGTTTATTATGGGAGTTAAGCATGACCAGCCTCTGCCATAACCAGAAGTGCATAAATGTCACGTTTGCCATTCATTCATGTTATTTCTCACACCGGCGAACCTCTCCATCCTATTTTTTGCTGACTTAGTGAAATATCCACATTTAAACCGACATCATATGAAATTCACTTTGGCACAGGCGAACAATTTATGCCGACATACCTGTAAGCTACTGTAAGTGGCGTGTAGTGAGATTGATGGCTTGCCAAAGATCGCTTCATTGATTAATGCAGTTGGAGAGCTCTGAAGGCCAAATGCCTCTATTTATCTGGCCTGCTGGATTTAGAGGATGCCGTCACAGTAAATGAGGGAACGCTCTGGAAGAGACTGAACCTGAAGTCACAGCAGAACACAATTAATTTTATTTTTTCGTTTTGTCTTTCCTAAATGGTATTAGTGGGATGAGGCTGCCAACATTACTTTCCACAGAGTGAGTCATTGGCTGTTGCTCTGTGAGTTACTCAAGATCAATACTCTAAATGCCAGCAATTAGCCGTCTTTGTATGATACAGTACATTGAAGTTTCATTTTATATAGCTCTGCTTAATTTTTTATCTAAGTAGTGCACTAAAGGAAGCTATTTTATGGTAACCAATTAAGACTTAAAACTGCTTAAGACTTAATTGCTTTTTTTGCATTCTCTTTCATCACTTTGACAGTAGCCACTTATGTAGGAGAGACTGGGGGTAGTTGTCACACTTTTTACTCCAAGAGAATATTTCTCATAGTGGGTCTATTTTTGGACAGTAACCACATATTATATGGATAGAATTCATAGAAATATATTGATTTAGTTTGCACTGGTTGTTTGAAACTGACATACCATATTTAGTTCAGTCATGAAACTCTACATGGCTTGGGCTGATACTGTAGGTCCTTTACATGCAATCTGCTAGCAATCACATAATTTACTGTGGGGCACAAGCAGATTGGCCTCTGCTGATTTTGTAGCCAATAGGCTTGCTTGCTCACCGTTTAAATAGCCTGGTTCAGTGTTTGCTGTAAGCTGGTCCTTCAGAGTTCCTCTGAATCCCTCCACCTCCTCCAGCTCCACCTGTCTAGATCTGCTACGCGTTTTATGTGTGCCTTTATTCATGCAGTAGCAGCATATCTTACCTCCTCACATCAGTGTGTTTGTGTATCTATTGGCAGTAGCATGTCCATTCTAAAACTAGTAAGAGTTGTCATGATTGAAATAGCTCTTGCAACAACAAGTCTTTATCTGTTTTATGGTTTCATGTGAAAATGTGTCTGTCACATGTACAATGAGGGAGTAATATATATGTTTTGATTGTCAGGGATCACAGTCCTGCTCTCTCTGACAGTTTTCATGCTTCTGGTAGCAGAGATAATGCCCGCAACATCAGACTCTGTGCCTTTAATAGGTAAGTCCAACCTACGATGTACATAATGATGTCAGATGTGTGATCGACTGAATTGAATTAACTGATATGTTATAATAATTTGGTCAAACCACTTTGCATAGCCTTATAAATCACTGTAAAGGAGAACTTTTGTAGTAAACTTCAAAAACAATTGGGAACACTTATGAGAGCTGATTTTAATAACTTATTTGAATTAGTAATTGATACAATCCATCTGAATAAAGTCAGTAAAATTAACTTTGCAACATTACCGACTCTATAAAGCTGCAATAATTTAATCCCTTGTTGAAAAGAAATTCACTTAATTGTATTAAATGTGTACTTGTACTTTAAATCTTAAAAGTATATTTTCTAAAACTGTACTTGCAGATAATGCAATATTAATAAAATAAAAGGCCACTTAAGTGTACTTTTCATTAATGTTTCTTAACACACTTTAAAAAGGCACTTTGTATTAATGTCAAATAAAAAAAAATTAAAGTACATTTTAAATTGCTTTAATAACCTTTCGTTGTGCTTTAAAGTACACGTTTTAATGTGTTGACTAACATACTAAGCACATGTAAAGTACTTGATTAACTGTAGCGTTACTTAAGTAGGTCTGAAAAGCACTAATGTTTAGCGAAATGAATTTTATATAAATTCAAACTATAATATTTTCATTTAATTGCAAGTTCAGTTAAGAGTCAAAAAATTGCATTGAGTTTGCATGTAATTATATTCTTTTAAATATTATTTCAGTAAGAAGTACTATTTTTAAAAGTATGCTAAAGTGTGCTTCTTTTTCACAAGGGAACACTTACATCAGTTTGTGAAAACAAAGGTAAATGTGTCCATTACACAAAAAAAAAAAAAAAAAAAATTTGGGGGCTGTCATTTTTTTTTTAAAATAATTCATACCTTTTTTCAGCTAGAATGCATTTTTCATTAATGTTTCTTAACACACTTTAAAAATGCACTTTGTATTAATGTCAAATAAAAAAAAATTAAAGTACATTTTAAATTGCTTTAATAACCTTTCGTTGTGCTTTAAAGTACACGTTTTAATGTGTTGACTAACATACTAAGCACATGTAAAGTACTTGATTAACTGTAGCGTTACTTAAGTAGGTCTGAAAAGCACTAATGTTTAGCGAAATGAATTTTATATAAATTCAAACTATAATATTTTCATTTAATTGCAAGTTCAGTTAAGAGTCAAAAAATTGCATTGAGTTTGCATGTAATTATATTCTTTTAAATATTATTTCAGTAAGAAGTACTATTTTTAAAAGTATGCTAAAGTGTGCTTCTTTTTCACAAGGGAACACTTACATCAGTTTGTGAAAACAAAGGTAAATGTGTCCATTACACAAAAAAAAAAAAAAAAAACTTTGGGGGGAACATGGTACGATAATGGTATCAGATGGTAATCAGGTAGTACTTTGGGTTATATACAGTAGTCAACATTTGAAGTGGATCAAAAAAGTTAATCAAATTTGTCCTATAAGACAAGAACGCATTTTGGTTTTAGGTTTTAGGACAACTTCGATGAAAGGTTTTGATCCACTTCAAATGTTGACTAGTGTATGCCACAGTATTGAAATTAATGTATGATGCAATTAATGTGGTACTAATCTATGATACAAAGATTTTAAAGGAATTACAGTACCATGGCTCATTTTTAAAATATCACAATAGTACCTGTCTGCATTTACAAGGGAAATGTATGAGTAGCCACACAACTGTTGCCCCATTGTAAGTGCATTTCTGTCCACAATTTTTTTTTTTTTTTACAAACTCTAACATTTAGTCAAAATACATTTGGGGTAATCGACAGATACTGTCAGTAGATTTTGCTTTTATTTAATCTCAGTGTCTGAAACAAGTTTTGTTTTTAGTAGGATTTTCTCTAGGTTGTTAAATGTAATTCTCTGTATCCTTTGATTAGCTCAGTATTTTGCCACCACCATGGTTATTGTTGGCCTGTCTGTGATAGCCACAGTCTGGGTATTACAATACCACTACCATGACCCGGATGGAGGAACAATGCCAAAATGGGTGAGGCATTGCTGCTTTTATTTCTTCTTACCATATAAACCCATCTGGCTGAATTGAATGATATTTTGATTACTTCCACTAATTGGAAAACAGTGTTATTTAGTAGTTAATTTTTCTGTCAGACCCGTGTGGTGCTGTTGAACTGGTGCGCGTGGTTCCTGCGGATGAAGAGGCCTGGAGAGGACAGAGTTCGCTCAGCGTGTCACAATAAGCAGCCGCGCAGCAGCTTCTCCAGCGTGGATCTGAACATCAGCACCGGAGCCGCGCAGTCCACCAATGGAAACCTGCTGTACATCGGCTTCCGTGGAATGGATGCTATTCACTATGCCACTTCACCCGATTCGGGGGTGATCTGCAGCCGGCTCGTCGCCACAGGTGAGGAGGATGTGCTGCTCCCTGGGGCTCAGGCGTCTTCCGTTAGTAGCGGCCCTGGAGAAAGTGAACTGTCCAAAATCTTGGATGAAGTTCGGTACATCGCCAAACGCTTCCGGGACCAAGACGAGGAGGAGAGTATGTGTAATGAGTGGAAGTTTGCAGCATCTGTCATTGACCGTCTTTGTCTCATGGCCTTTTCTCTGTTCACCATCCTCTGCACCATTGGTATCTTAATGTCTGCCCCTAATTTTGTAGAGGCCATTTCCAAAGATTTCTTTACCTGAGGCCTTCGCATAGACATTTGAGACCCTGGACCACAAAACCAGTCTTAAGTCGCTGGGGTATATTTGTAGCAATAGCCAAAAAAACATTGTATAGGTCAAAATGATAAATTTTTATTTTATGCCAGAAATCATTTGGATATTAAGTAAAGATCATGTTCCATGAAGATATTTTGTAAATTGCTTACCGTAAATATATCAAACCTTAATTTTTGATTAGTAATATGCATTGCTAAGAACTTCATTTGGACAACTTTAAAGGCGATTTTCTCAGTATTTTGATTTTCTTGCACCCTCAGATTCCAGATTTTCGAATAGTTGTATCTCGGCCAAATATTGTCCGATCCTAACAAACCATACATCAATGGAAATATTATTTATTCAGCTTTCAGATGATGTATAAATCTCAATTTCAAAAAATTGACCCTTATGACTGGTTTTGTGGTCCAGGGTCACATTTGTACTTCTCAGAGCCTCTTAAGTGTAATAACATATTTCTTTTATAGATCAACTAAAATTTGATTTGAACTAATAGTTCATCCAAAAAGGAGATTCACTTTAATTGTATGGAAAAGAGCAGCGTGAACATTTTGCTTAGGCTCTTCTTTAGTATTTCACGCAAGAAATGAATTATACAGACATGAGGATGAGTAATGATTTAGAAATTATGAACCATTCCTTCATGACTGGTCTCAACATACATGTTTTTGAGTGTTTGTGTATTAGTGTCTGTATAAATTGATGTATTAACTGAAGTGTGCACCAGAGATAGGACTGTAGCCTCATATGCACTTTATAAAAGCTTATAATTAATTTTTTGTTTGTTTGTTTTCATAAATGAAAACATTTGCTTTACACACATGCAAACATGCATCTATGAATTTCTGTATTGTTATATCTGCCATTATGTTTTTGTCTATACTTCTCACTGCTGTTATATGTCTTTCGTTGTACGTCTTATAACTGCTGGAGAATCAGTCAGTGTATGTGATGATATGAAGGTGGAGATTTCTAACCTTTTTCCCCCCCAAAATATTGTACAGTATAATGACAAATAAACATATTTTTGTAGGTTGAATATGATTTGTCAAACTTATTAAATGTGTTAAAACCAGCAAAATGTTGTGACTGAAAATCACTACATTAACCACTCGGATAGGAAAACACAATACTAGTCTTTCTGTCGAACTTCATTTAACAACTTGTTCTCATATCATAAATACCAGAATATTGTTTGACATGTAGAGAGTGTGTAACATCTCCATCGGGTGGCTGGTAATAAAACTGTGTAATATGAGACACTGCAAAGCCAGGACATGTTTGGGTCACAAATGCTACACACTATATTACATTACCATATGCCTTTATGAATTTTTAGATGCTATTTTTGTGGCATTTTTCTCTCTTTTTTTTCTGGCTCCTTCAGCGTATATCAGCCCAAACTTAAATTATTCATCTAATTATAATCTGGAAAAACAGTTCCCTTTTTAGGTCTCATTTATACATTTATGTAGTATAAATAGGTTCTTTCACTCTAAAAATGATTCAGCAACATAAAGTGGTGAATTCGGTTAAAAAACATGATATACATATTTACATTTATTCATTTATTATTATATTTATTCATATATTATTATTTATAAATTATTTTATTATTTAATAAAAATAATTAAACTTTTAACAGTGAAAAGTGTGAAGGAAATGCTTAAATTATTCCCCCAGATGCGTAAGAGAATTAAAATTAATTCTACCACAAAATTAAAATTATATTGTTTTCTATTATTGTATTGTTTCAGTGCAGTGGCAAGTAGTGTCCATACTTTGCAACAGTAAATATAAACTTTAAATATGAATAAATTATAAAATGATTGTATATTTGTATTCTGTAGGGTGAAAATTTGTGCCTATTTAACAGTTAACATACAATTGAATTCAACTGTTGTTTAAACAAAAAAAAAAAAATTGTTATCTTTTTTTAGAAAAAGTTGTTCCCCAAATTTATATCTGCATAAATTTAGCAAGCGTCTGTGGTATTATGCTGATAACAAATTTGACATATTTTAGTCTAAATTTTAATTAATATTTTCAAATTTTCCCATGATCTTGAAGCTCAGCCCCCATTTTAGAAAAGTCTGGATTTGTGCTAATTTCTCTGTGGTGATAATTGCTCCCTTGATAGAAACCAATTGAAAACAAAAATGTGATTAAGCTTCCATTTAACTGAATACAGCACATTTAACAAAATTTACATGCATAGAAATAAATTGTATGGTTAAAAAATATGCATGTTTACAAATTCTGCCTCTTGTTTGCCACTCCATCTGAACAATGACCCAATTGCTTTCATTATTATTATTTTTTATTTTTTTTCAGGACCAAATATATAAAAACATTAATAACAAACCTGGCAGTGATAAATATTACCATGAACTGCTTACACAGGCTGAATAGGAAAACTGAAATTCTGTAAATACATAAACAACAGCAGAACCTATTTTTTAGCCACTAAATGAGAACCACTAGTATATCTTTCTGGTATCCCTTACCAAAAAGTAGTATACTTCAAGTTTATTTTATTAAGTATACTTAAGTAAAGTTCAAGTATATTTTAAGTATACTTTATGTAGTAAGTTTACAAATATCAGTGTACTAGTAGTATACTTGTAAGTGTACTATTTCAATACTCCTTGGGACTAAATTGGCCCACTTTCTAGTATATAAAAGTATACTTTTAAGTATACTTTAAATATAACAGTAGTAAATTTTGAGTACACAACTAGTTTACATCAAAGTGTTTAGCTTGTACTGCAACTATACTAAAAGTGAACTTATAGGTATACTGATAGTTTACTAATTAAATACTTGTAGCAGCATTTTTAGTACACTTTGAAGTATATTCTCAAATCCAATGTCAGCTCTAAATGGACACAATCAAGCTAGGGCGTTCCCCGTATTAGGCGACATGCATCGTCATCGCCTGAACGGCGCGAGAAATTGGCGATGGCTACCCGCCTGTGGACGAGGTGGGCCAAAGACGCTAGTCCGATTACGACTACGATTGGGTACCATCAACATCGGTACGATGACTGGAAGGAGCCGCGAATTGGCCAACGTCCTCAAGACTCGCCGCATCGACATCGCGTGCATTCAAGAGACGAAGTAGAAGGGAGCAAAAGCCAAGGACATTGGCGACGGCTACAAGTTCTACTACAACAGTGAAAAGCTGCGGGATAGCGTTGTCGAAGTCAGCTGGGTGTCCGACTGGCTTATGTCCATCAAGATCGCCTCCGGATCGACGTCGATGCGAGTCATCTCGTGCTATGCCTTGCAAACTGGCTGTGCGACCGACGTTAAGGATGCGTTCTGGGAGAGCCTGGAAGCCCATCCTCGATCAATCGAACCGGAAGAACGCCTGGTACTCGGTGGAGATCTGAATGGACACGTCGGGTCGGAACGAGATGGATACAAGCAAGTACACGGCGGGCAAGGGTATGGCACCCACAACGACGACGGTGACCGAGTCCTCGACTGCGCCGAGGCCCACGATCTTGCTGTGGCCAACACCTTCTTCACAAAGAGACTGGCGCATCTCATCACCTACAGCAGCGGTGGATGAATGACCCAGATCGATTATTGGATGCTCAGACGGCACGACCTGAAACTGGCAACCAACGTTAAGGTGGTCCCGTCAGACAACATTGGCCCACAACACCAGCTCCTTGTTATGGACATCCAATTGGACCTCGGACAGCATCGGCGAGCGCGGACGACCGGGACGGAGCGGATCAAGTGGTGGAAGCTCCCTGAGAGCAAGGATCAACTAAGGGGCGCCCTCAGACTCGACGACATGGACCTTGACCAGCTGGTGGACGCCATCTGGAGCAACGTGATCGAATGATCGGATGAAGCAGATGATCGACAAGCAAATTTGGTGGTGGAACTACAAAGTGCAAAAGGCGGTCAAGGAGAAGAAAGCGGTGTTCAAAGCATGGCACCAATCCCTCAGCCAACTGGACTACGAACAATACAAAGCGCTCAAATTGGCGGCGAAGCGAGCAGGCGCGGTGGCAAAAGCCACATTCCATGACCGGCTAAACAAAGAGCTGGACACAACCGGGGGGAGCAAACAAAATTTATTGATTGATCAACGCCCGCCATCACGCAACGCAGGATTTCGGCCAAGTTAAGCATGTCAAGGACAACGACGGCAACACCTTGCGAGACGCCCCCGCCATCCTCCAGCGCTGGAGCGATTACTTCGTGAAGATCAGCAACAACGCATTTCCTCATCTGCCAATCCAAAGCGCCCACCCCGTCTCTGGCCCCATCATGCCGATAACGACAGCGGAAGTGGAGCCATTAAGAAGATGAAGAACGGGAAAACAACCGGTCCCGACGATATCCCCATCGAAGCCTGGAAACTCCTCGGGCACAGAGGTGCCGAGACCCTCGCCGTCATTTTCAACCGAATGGTTGACGAAGGCGCGGCCCCGACGACCTGGATGACCAGCACAACAGTACCCATTTGGAAGGGTAAGGGCGACGTCACGGAATGCTCCAACTACTGGCCGATTCGCCTTTTATGCCACGCCATGAAGATTTTCGAGCGAATCTTGGATGCTAGACTACACCAGATCGTCACATTCACGCCGAATCAATGCGGCTTCATCAAAGGCAGCGGAACGACGGACGCCATCCATGCCGCCCAGCTCCTCGTAGAGCGATACCGGGAGAAGAACAGGTGAGTTCACGTGACCTGGATCTCGAAAAAGCGTTCGACAAAATTCCGCACGACCTAATCTGGCACACCCTCCGGTCCCACAACGTGCCCAAGGCCTACGTCCAGTGGATCCAAGCGTTTTACCGCAACGTCACCAGCGTGGTTCGAACCCCGGTCGGATCATCACCATCCTTCCCCATCACTGTCAGAGTCCATCATGGATCAGCCCTCTCGCCGCTCCTATTCATCCTATGCATGGACACGGTGATGGCTGACATCCAAACCGCCCACCCGTGGTTGCTCCTCTTCGCTGACGATGTATTCTTGGCAAGCGAAGACCGTCAACAGCTGCAAGACCAAACGCAGCAATGGAAGACCTGACTGGACAAGTACGGAATGCGGCTAAACATCATGTAGCATTTGGACCAATCAGACACACATTTGTTCATTAGATTTAACAAATCAATTATTCATTAGATTAACAAATAATCACAGACCCCTCACCCAATAAACATACTGGGTGCCAGCATGTCTGGGAATGACCCCAGGCCCCTGGTCACCATGGCAAGATCAGATAAACTTTTACGACCTAAAAGTATGTAGAGAGAATCAACTCTTACTCAAGTCTCTCTAAAACAGACACATAATGCCCATAAAAATGGACTCTTCTCTAATTAATTCATAGGAAAACCTTTCTTTGAATGAACACACATATACTTCAGGTCATTGTGTATGTTGTTACTGTTATTGTATATTGTCTTTTGTATTGTATACTGTTTTATGCATGCTTATGATAGAACCACTCATTCATGTAACCTTATATATACTATGCTTGGTCTCTATGAATTCGTCTTCGGATGATCTAATTGAGAGTGTATATTATATGTTTATACCTATGCAACATATTAGTGTTCTAAGAATCTTTAGTAGTTTTTGCATCAACACCCAATCAAATTACATATGCAAAATACCATGCTCTAAGACAAAGAGTCGTAAACTTTCTCTCCAAAAGTGAAAGTCACCATTGGCTCTGTGGGCTTCTGCAACCCTTAAGTCTGCACCAGGCTTCGGCCTTGTCTTTACATTCACCAACGATCTTTGGATCTCAGCCAATCTCTCTCGAAGTCAGAAAAACATCTTTTTGGAGTTCATCACTCTTCAAACCCGGAAGAATGTGATCGCGACTCCTACACCTCCGAACCTCCAAACCATCAAGACTTTCATCTGAGATGATGGTTTTACTCAGGTGGTTCTGACTCATTTTCCATAACTGCATTCTCTGGTTTCTCTAATGGCTTCATTCATCCACTTTAGCTCCCCTTTTGTATGCACGCGTGAGTGTATGCATGTTTGTTTGTTTGTTAGACTAGTTTGAGTTAGTGTTTAGTTAATAAAACTCTTGTGCACAAATTCCATGAGTTTCTGATTCTGCCTTGCAAATGAATGTCTCTTTACGATTTTGATCCTTGCTACATGCTCTAATGCATTAATACTGTATGAAAGTATTTTCTGTGGACACGAAAATATCCTTTCCTAGAGTTGATATGAACTTACACTGAATGTTCGCTGGACAAACAGATTAGTTGAGGGCAATTTAATTCTGCTACAGTTACTACTGGCAGCTCATATAAATAATTTTAATTAATCATAATTAATTGTAATTATTTATATACATTTCCCTTTTGAGCTAATTTGCTACAATCAAGAAGACCAAGTATATGGAATGCGGGCCTCAGACGAACGGAGCCATCTGCATTGACGGCAAAGATCTGAAGAAGGCGACCAATTTCAAGTATCTCAGATCTGTCATCAGCAGCGACGGCGACACCGTCCCGGACGCCCGAACCAGAGTCAACGCCACCTGGACGAAATGGCGTCAAGTCACCGGCGTCCTGTGCGATTGACGAATGCCCATTCGAATGAAAGCCAAGATTTACAAGACCGTGGTATATTTACAAGATCGTGGTACGTCCCATAGCCCTCTATGGATCGGAGTGTTGGCTGACAACATCCAAGCACGAGCAGGCCCTTCACGCAATGGAAATGCGAATGCTGCGATGGTGTCTTGGTCTGACCCGATGGGACCACGTGACAAACGAAGACGTCAGAAAGCGGATGGTGGAGAAGACGCGAGAAGGACGACTCTGGTGGTATGGCCACGTCGTAAGAACCTGCTTGTAAACAAAAAAGTACATAAAGCCCATTTCTGAGAAGTACATAAAAAGTAGACTAAAAGTATACTTTCCTATTTTAAGTTCAAAATAAGTATACTAATAGCACACTTTTCATAAGGGATATCTTTCTGTGTTTGTATATTTCCATATTAACTTACATTGGAGGAACTCTTCTCTGGTCTTGGGTTCAGGAAATGAAATTATCTGGATGCAATTCACTATGAAAATCAGTAAACGGTACACATTGGTGTGAAATCCACAAGCATTTTATAGCAATTGCATTGTGTTTTTAAATATTGAGTGTATTTTAAAGTTTCCAACACAACAGACAATCAGTCTTACACTGATTATCCTTAATAAACCAACACCAGTGTTCACCACGTTTACATGACCTTACCAACATGTAAACACGCATGAATACTGACCCAATTTGGCTCTGCACATAAATATCTTCATTGATGCTCTGGAAGCTTATTCATTGTGCATGACCTTTACACATTTCTTTACATTTTGATGATAAAACTTAAGAGAAGCCCAACATTTTATAAATCTAATCAGTTTTCTTGTGATGTCAGTTTTTTACATAAAATTATTTAATTTAATACATTTATAATATTTAATTTGGGCTGCATTTTCCAACGTCATTGTAAACCAATAGTTTCTATGATCTACGACTTTTGATGGTTTTGGGAAATTAACATTGTACATTAAACACACTATATGTGAAGCAAGTGTCTTATTAAATACATTTTAAATAAAGAAATACATGTAAATAAATAAATAAATACATTTCAGCTTTGTACTTGCATTGCTTTGTACCTATTTCTGAGAGTAAATATATTATCCAGTATACTTTACCTCTACAAGACATCGTTTCTATCTTCTCTTGGCAGAAATCCTCAAGTTTCTTTCTCAGATGAGAGACAGATTTTTGTACATTATCACAGGAGAGGACAGCACTAATGTTGATGTTGGGTGAGTCCATAGGCAGGACAGAGAGAGACTGGAAACTCTACAGACACACAAACAACAGAAAAGTGTAAAATGTCAGTATAACAAGTTTAGAATTTATTTAGTTTGTTTAATCATTTTAAATGGTAAATTTTAGTATCTTACTTTTAGTATCTAATATCACTTTATTATCTTATTTTTGGGTGAATTATCGCTTTATCCTGCTGAACATGTTAAAGCTAATGGGCCATATCCCAGTAAACACTTTATTTGACTTCTGTGTATATTAAATTTATAAACTAAATTTATAAAAACTTTAAACACCTGATGCCCTGTGCTTACTTCACCAGTTGCCAATCAGTGAGATAATAACAGAACAACATCATGTGGCATCACTTGACAGAATTCCTGAATTACAATTTTAATATTAGCAAAAGCTTGTGTAATTACAAGACATTATTAAAGACCACTGTCTCATTTATCAGCGCTCTTGTTACCTGGAGGAAGCAGATGTCCTCAGCATGTGAAATCTGCTCTAGCTTAGCTTCTTTCTTCCTCAGATCAGCAGTCTGCTGCTCTAGTCGCTTCAAGAATTCTTCAGCTCGACTCACTGCAGCCTTTTCTTGATCTTTTAGCAGCTGAGTCACCTCAAAGCGACTTATCTCAATGGAGGAGATCAGCTCTGTAAAAATCCTCTCACTGTCCTTCACTGCTGCCTCAGCAGAGCGCTGTTAGGAGACACATTATCAATAGTCCATTTAGTAAGCTCTTGCTGGGTTAATTGATACTCCACCAGAAAATGAAAATTCTTTCATCATTAACTCTCCCTATTGCTGTCCCAGATTACGTTCTCTCTTTTGTGAAACAGAGATTTTAAGAAAAATAATTAATCTCTGTGAGTCCATATAATGTAAGTGGATAGGTCCCTTAATGTTGACGCTTCAAGAGCGTAATCCAGTTGATGAACAAATGTCTTCTGAGGTGAAATGATAGGTGTGTGTGTGTTAGAAAAATACTAATATTTTAAACTTTTTGAACTATAAACCATCGCTTCCGACCAACCATTATACAGTATGTGGGTTCACACTTGACATAAACATAACTAAACATTGACTAAACATAAGCATGATGTAAGCAAATTGTGATACTCATACAAGAAGTGATGCAGAAACACGCTTATATCACACTTCACAATGTGTTGAGACAAACATAACTTATAGTTTAAAAATAAACAAATACAAGTATTTTTCCTTACGCCCACCTATCATTTCGCTTCTGAACACATTGATTATCAACTTTGTTCGTATGGATTACTGTTGAGTTTGTTTTGCATGGTTTTTAAAACCTCAACTTTAAGAGGCCCACTTGAATTATATGGACTCACAGAGATGAATTATTTCTCTAAAAATCTCTGTTTGAGTTAATCTCTTCTCCACAGAAGAAAGAAAGTCATTTACATCTGGGACAGCATGAGAGTGTGTGTATGATGACAGACTGGGTGGAGTAATAGCCAGCGGTTCTTCTTCTTCTCATAACTCACCTTATGATACTTCACATTCTATCTCAGCTCCTGAATCTCTTTCTCTATCTCCTGGATTTGCTGCTTCAGTCTCTCCTTTAAGTGTTTGTGTAGGACAAAGAAACAACCAGTGAAATTAAAACCAGTGAACAATTTGTGTTGTAGTGCCATGGTGCATAGTACCAACAATGGATATCTATTGTATTTCTTAGTTGTTGTTTTTTTTTTTTGCGTATTATTAGTCTCATGCCATGTAAGTGTAGGCTATCAAAGATTCATATGGTAAAATGTGAAGTCTGATGCAGTAATTGCACAGGTCTCGGTTTTACTGATGTCATTTTGGTGGTCTGCTTCTCAAATCCATGAGCATCACCAACAGTACTGAGTCAGATGATTTTCAGACCTCGTCAGTGTATAAAGTCAGTTCATACCTCTTGCACTGTCTTCTGTTCTGCAACTGTGACAGCATCATGGGTTTTATGTTCATTCATCATACAGAGCACACAAATGCACTGCTGATCCGTACGACAATAAACCTCCAAAAGCTTATCATGCTCATGACAAATCATCTCCTGGAGTCGTCCTATGGCATCTGACAGTTATTTTGTGTCGCTTTCCTGAACCTGAACGAAATTCCTCATGATGTTCAAAATGAGTCTGACAGTAAGATTCCAAACACACAAGACAGGACTTGAGAGCTTAGCATTTTCTTCCAGTACAGACGTCACACTCTACATCTCCAGGTCCAGCATAATGCTGAGCAGGAACCACAGTTTGGAGTTTGGGCTTTATCAGTTTCTCCAACATTTCAGCAATCACCATATTCATTGTCATATGGAGTGACAATGTTATTAGTAGAATTCTGCTATAAAGATCACATTGATTCACAACACAAGCTATCAGAATTCCATCTTAGTTTTTGGCCATTTAAATCAGAAACTGAACCAAACTGCTTATTTTTGCACAGTTTGGGCATCTGAATAAAACTGAATAATTTTTTAAAATTTGCTTTAGTATGAGCTCCATATTCTCACTATATCATACTCCATAAAAGCCTGATGTATCAAATATGACACATAATGCAAGCATCTTTTTCAGTGGTTCAATAAACCACTCCGTTGAAAATAAATTATTTTCTTACTCTTGTTTTATATGTCAGGATTTACATGCTTAAACATATGTACAATAGGTTTTAGGAATCAACAACATCACAATGATAACCTCTGGAAAGTACATGAAAATGCACTATTTTATTGTCCATGAATTCTACAGCTTCAATATTTAATGTTGAGCAAACATTCAATATGCCATAAACATTCTGCCCAGGTCACTGACTTGAGCCGATTAAGCTGTGAACACATAGTAAGACTGATGATGACCTGATCACACCATATGTAGACAGAGATATTTTCATGATGCTGTCAACTAAATCCTATTGGAAGAGCTAGGACATAGCAAGTGGCTTGCATATAAATAAATAAAATAATCTTATCTAACTGTACTGCATTAGATCCTGAGCTATACATATTCAAGATATTTATAACCTATTGAAAGTCATTGATTGATACATTTGCCCTCATTAGGTGACAAGTGACCACAAGAAGAGTTTTTGTTGATGGAAACAGAGCCTTCCATAATATTCCATCACTGTAATAAACAGGGCTTGCAGTCTACATTCTGTTTAGGTCCTTTCTTCACAGAATGAGAACACTTCCAGTCTTCTGTTTCTAAGTCAGGCTCATTGTTAACACAATCCGAGATGGACTTTGCATAAATACATAACAGAGTTTGTTTGCATAGTTGCAAGGTGGCCACAGAGACAGAGAGAGCGCCAGCGCTGGACCGACTTCCCTGTTGAAGTGCAGTGGTGACCGTCAGTGGTTACCTGTGTGGGCAGACAGACAGTGCTGGTAAATGATCTGTAAGAGTGGAGTGAATGACGTAAGACAGTGTGGAATTACATTTACCTCTCTCTGAGAGTCAGTGCAGGGTTGTTGCTGAGGAAAGAGAGCTGCTGCTCCAGGCTGCAGACACGAAAGGCCAGGTAACACGACGACAGGATAAGCAGGATAATGCTATGGGACAGAAGTCAGACTTACATAAACAGCTTGCTTTTCAAATGGAAATAGAAGACCAGAACACTGTAACTATAGGTGACTGGCTTGAAACTAATTAGAGGGATGAGATCACGGAGAGCCTTTATGTATGTTCAGCTGGACACTAGATGGCAGTGTTGTGAGTTTCTTTATGATTCATATCTAAGGGAAATACAACTTAAACATATAATCATGGCCACTGCTACAAGCATGAACACTACAAAGTCTGTGGGACAACCACATTGGTCGGGAAAAAAAATTATATCACACAAAATTCAGACAATTTTATATTCATAAATATTAATTCTGAAAAAAGCTCTACTTTAATTATTATTATTATACAAATTTTGTACACATTATGTTGTTTATATAATATAGGCTGACAATTGTAAATAGTTTAACTATTATATTATATTATATTATATTATATTATATTATATATGACCCTGGACCAGTCATAGGGGTCCATTTTTTTTTATTGTGATTTATACATTATCTGAAAGCTAAATAAATAAGCTTTAATATTTACGGTAGGAAATGTACAAAATATCTTCATGGAACATGATCTTTACTTAATATCCTAATGATTTCTGGCATAAAAGAAAAAAATTTCATTTTGACTTATACATTGTTGGCTATTGCTACAATATACCCGTGCTACTCATGACTGGTTTTGTGGTCCAGAGTCACATATGATATGCATAATTGTAAATAGTTTAACTGTATTATATTGTTTTAATAATTAAGGTTCTGAAAACGGATCATGTTTTTAACTCCTAATGTATTTGGTGGGGTGTTTGTTTGAATTTGTTGTTATAATCATTATAATCTGCAGGTCCCAATTTGTCATCTTATTCTGTTGAGATTGTTGCTTTAAAACATTTCTTCTGGTAACATCTCTTTCATACAGAGTAGAGTATTTTTCTGAAATCAAACGGCAGACTCCACTGGCGTGTGCACATGGCACTGTGTGATCCACTGGATAGCCAGTTTACATGCATAGCAGTTTACTTGTCCAGTGAGTTTATCCCTGCTGCACCACATATACTACACAAATCAGGCCACATGACGATGGGGACGGATTACTGGAACAGGTGGACTGGCAAGCAAATGCAAGTTATGAGAAAATCTCCCCTGCCTCTTGATTTGGTCTATTTATAGAGCTTGTAAAAAAAGTTTACTTTTTTTACTGAAGTACGTTTAAATGTGCATACTTTTCTTCTATGATTTTCAATTGAAGACTTTTGACAGAGTACCCACACTTCAAATGAAAGGTGATAAAGTGATTTTTTGTGTTCGAAAATGACAAACCACTGAATTAGGTGTCTTTAAACAACACACATTAGTCTCTGTGACAGCATATAAGCACGAGTGAGAAAGCAAGCATGACCACATAGTAAGGATTGTCCAGCCAAACTCACAGCAGGATGAAGAATTTCAGTAGCTGGTACTCCATCTGGCCCAGTTCTGGTATCGTCTCCGTCAGGAGGATCTTCTTGGTCTCCAGACTTTGATCTGAAATGGACAGAGCAGTATCACAGGATGAGGAAATGCATGACACATTTATTTAAGTCCCCTTAATCAATTTTTAAAAACATTTCGAATTCTTTTATAAATGCATACAGTTAACCACATGGAATATTTGTTGAAATATGTTGAAATAAAATATCTACAGTATACTATATGTGATCTACCCATAACCCTTAGCCCAAAAAATGGCTTTTAACAGTACACAAACAAGCATTTAAAAGTACAGCATCTATTAGTCATAGCAGAGACTGGTATTTTAATGTTTTATCTCTACTTTCTAAAATCTCCTTTTGGGCTTAATCCTGTATTGCATAATGGACCCGAGCAAACAGGACCGTCCCTGCTTCATGTCCACACACACTGAGAGAACCAAGCACTCACAACATGAGCAGACACATGACGTCAAACTGAAGTGATCAGCTTGTTCCCGAACAGAACAAAATCATTTAATGGACATTTTTTCATTCCATCTGAGAAACATTTGATCAAATGGGGACATTAACTGCTGTCTGGTCTGGTCTGAGAAATTAATCTGCTCATGGCTAATGCATTTCCCACTGCAGAATTTCACCTGGCTTTACCATCAGCAAGCACGGCACAAAAATGACCTGATAATGTGCAAAGCTGGGGGAATTTTTTCTCTCATCGGTGGGCAGTCTGTTATATTCTTGTAACATGATCTCATTACACTACATGTTTATTTCAGTAAGTGCTAGCCAATCATTCATCCTGTAAAAATAAATTCACTTTTTGCATTCATGAGAGGTAGAATTTTTATATCTAATCTCATAATAAGTCAAAATAGACATTAAGGTTGATATTGTTGGATTTAGCATTGGATGTATTGGATGTTATGGTTGTAATATATATTTTTTATTTATTTTAATATTATTACTTTTACCAAAAATGTCTATGACTTTCCCATGACCTTACCAGTTGTTTATAATTACAAGATATTTTATTTAAAATCCCTTTATAGAGATTTCTGAGATTAACGAAACTTCCAAAATACATCTAAAATATGCAATACTGAACATTTCATGAGTTCTAACCCATCATTACCCCTATAAAAAAAGGCAGCGTGTGTGTGTGTGGGAGTATCATTCTAGGATAGATTTTGATTGTCATATTCATATTATATATATATATACATGCTATTTATAAAACCATAACTCAGTATTACTATGGCATCATTTCCAAAAAATATCTAAATACCTTTTTTAGTCAGTCACTCACCCTCCAGAGGCTTGTCTGTCTGGAAGGGGCCGTCTACGGCACTCAGGCCGGCGGTGGAGTTTCCCAATAAGTCAGGAAGAGATGAAGCTACAGACACAACTGATGGCTTCCTCCTCCACTTCAGCACCGGAGGAAACTCATCTGGTACAGGGAAAACTTCAGGGACAGGGAACTCATCCTACACCGGCACATGGAAATACGGTCACACTAGGATTCACTGTGTGGGCACAATTTATACATCCCTTTTATATAAACATTCACTTGCAGCTTGTTTTCATTGGGTGGCAATATTGTGAATGAAAATTGACCAAATGGCAGAGATTTGTGAAGGAAAAAAACACATTAATTTCACAGTCTGGACTCTCAAACCTACCAGAGATAAAGAGTTGGGCTCCTCCATGTACTGCTTGAGGCTTAGGATCTTCTTCCCATTGACCTGAATGACAGACAGCAGCATGATAAAAGCCCACTTGTCATTAGGCTAACACTGATTACATGTTCTCGACGTAATAACCCAGAGGTACTGACTAAACTCTCACCTGTAGATGTGTGCAGATGCATCTCAACACATCATAGACGCTATCTCTGGACAGTAGAGACACAAACACGTACTGTGGGTGGAAAGGACACAAACATATTATCATTAGAGTGAAGAAGTTTAAACAGAGACTACAATACATGGTGGCTGTGGCATGTTCACTTATATTCCTACTAGAAAATCCAGCTATTTTTAAACATGTTGGTTTCAAACTAGTCCAAGCTGGTCTTTAGATGCTCAAAGCCGGTTTAGGTGCTTAATGGTGGAACTATGCTGGAAGATCTTGGACCTTTAAAAAACAGCTAACATGCTTCAAAGCACAGCTTCTTTATGACCTTAAGCTGGTAAAACCTTCTTATTTCAGCATAACTCCTTACCTTTAACTGTCTGGTCAACCACCTAAACCAGCATGGACCACACTCTTAAAAATAAAGTTTCCAAAAGGGGATTTTCACAGTGATGCCAACATAGAAGAACCATATTGGATTCTCTAAAGAAGCTTCAGTGAACAGTTCTTTAAAAAATGATTTTTTCTTAGTGTGAAGAACATTTAAATAATCTAAAGAACTTTTTTTCTAATCTAAAGACACAATTACCACCTTAAAATGTTTTAGTTGGATGTTCTAGCAGAGACGAGAGATAGTGTGCATAACCAGAGTATGAAGACAAACCACTTTGGTTTAATTTAACAATAGCCACATATAATCTCACTACCAGGAAAAGGATCATATTTTTAGGGAACACTAAGAGTGCATGAAAGCCCATCTCTCTTTGTACAAAACAAATGCAATCTTCAAGAGGAGTCGAAAAATAATGAAATCATGTGCACTAAACAAATTCTCTAAGATACTCAACTTTTGCATGCATGTTCACATGAAAAACATTTGAAAAGCACGTTTGCATAGGGCAGTGGTTGCAGAGGAAATTTTGCTTCCATTAGAAAAATTTGCAGTTTCATGCAAATGATTTAATTATTTGGGAGATGCCATAAGTAATGTACAGTATATAGATTGTGCATAAGAGATGCGAGTGTATTCACTTGTTTATATACCTGCATAAAAGAATTGCCAGCATTCAAACTTTATGATTTAGTTATTTTGTATCCTGAACTTGAATGCATAGTAGTGGTTGCAATAACAACTGCCTACCTAGGATTTTACCAGGTGCACTTCAAAGCAACTATATTTATTTTTCACAATGGCCATTTTGTTCTGCTTTCACTGTACAGGAAGTAAACGACTGCCTTAAAGAAATCTAGAATTACTGACTATTCACAGGCATTAATCCTCAAAGCAACGTCCAACAAGACTGCTTTCAACTGCTATATTCCACAAGATCTTCAGTTATATGAACTAACTGAAGCCTTAGCTGAAAAGAATTTGATGCTGAGTCCACTGACACAACCAACGGAAAGAAAAATGACATATGAAATGTCAGTGAATTTCCACTAGAGATTAATTAGATTAAATGGAAAAGAAATCAAGTCTGCAATCACAAGACCTCAAAATGAATTCAAACATTTCTCATCAAATACTTTCAAGACCAAATTATCTGAGCTATGCTAGTCATATTTAGAGTTGTATACTCTTGCTATAGTACATATCTTATTTGTCTATTTTCATTAATTGGAATTTCAGAAGAAACATTCAAATTTTTACACTTTTTCTAGAGTTTCAGTACTAGAGATATCAAATAAGACACGAACTGTGCACAGATTCGCCAAGATACTAGAGTCTGCATTGCAAATCCAAAATTTCAAGAGATTTCAATCTCAAATGTTTCTCATTAGAATTCTACAAGACCAAATTATCTGAGCTATGTTATCCACATTCATTTCAGTCCATTTCTATTCATCACCAAGAAATTTTAGAACAAAAGAAACAAAAAATGTGATCTCCATTAAGTTTCCTGAGCTTTGAAAGCGCAATCAGCAAATAATAATTTATAAAGACGATAATATCTGATAACAAATCAATTCTTTGCACTGGCCAATTGCCAGCCTACTGAATAATGGTCTTCTAAACCAGTCTTACTTCGCTGACAAGAACTAAACAAAAAGGTATAAATGCTGACAGCTGTGAGATATGCTGACTGAAGACATAGATTCGTCTCAGTGTTGCATCTATTTGCATTTTCACTGTTATGCTAATGCTGATTAAGCTTTGTATTTCAATCTGCCGGTCGATGACCTGGAACCCGGTGGAAACGCACCTTCTGACTGCTGTCTGTGGTGATAGCCAAGCCATTAGGAACCAGACCTGCTGTCTTATGTTTCTTCACCAACTGCACAGACGCAACAGGAAAGGCCACCTGAGAGGCAAGAGAAAGTGGCAGAAAAAAAAGCAAAAAGTTCCTTGTTTCAAAGTCCATTCTTGCACACAACATTTTCCCTCTCAAGGATGGAAACTGAACCAGCTAAATCTAATTACTAAATAACGTGGTGCACAAAGGAACGATATAACGTTACGCTTAATTCAGCACAACAAACTGCAACGTGGTGTGCAGCCAAAAGTACACAAAACACCAGTCATTCTGTGATCATTCCTTACGAATTTGTTCATTTGTTCTATGTGATAATTCCTTTTGAGTTTGTTTTGATGCTAAAATTGTACTACCAGAAACAAGTCTGTTTTGTGTTGTTTTCTGAGTCATTCAGACATTTCTGTACTGATCTTCACAATATTTTAAATGTAAAAGGCACAAAACTTCAAATTGTAATGGGTTAATTAATTTTATTTTATTTTTCTATTACAATATCTATATGATATTTGAATTAACAATATTAAACTTTCCATGTTTTGCAATCATTATTGTAATTATATATTGTATAATTCTATATTCCAATTATACAGAAACCTGATTTATTATTAAGTACACTCAAATTGATACTTTCACAATGTGCTCAGCTAGATATACACATGCCTTAGTACTTTGGGTACTGTGTGAAAATATCATTTGATATGACGTTCAGTTTTCAAATTAAATGTTTAAAAATGGCACAATTTTCTAACACAAATGGCACCTTTTTTCCTGGGCATGAACTTTCTAGTCATGTTTATCCCAGCAATAATCATCAGCATAGATGTGACGCTCACCTTGATGTCTTTACCAAAGAGGTTGGCGTAGAAACACAGCCAGTTTCGAGAGATGTAGAGTCGGCCTTGCAGCAGGATGTCTCGCAGCAGGGCGCAGGAGTAAACTAAAGGACGGGTCATAAGTGCACTTATACAAGAGATCAGCAAGTCATGCAAGCTGATACTGAACAGCATCAAATTCTGACGTCTTGTTTTACTTGAACTAGCCCAAAGCATCTTGATATCAATGTCAGACAGATTGTAACAGCATAATATTACCAAACACCAAGATGAACATGAAATTAATTTAGGTCCAAATGACTGAAAATAGGGGTAATTTAATCCTTGAAATAAATGTTTTAGGATAACAATTGAAACAGAAAAGTTATGACATAAACCTGAAAAATATCACTAATCAAACAAGCAAATCAGTGACACTGACCATGTGAACAACTGATTAATAATATAACATAACATAACATAGCATAACATAACATAACATAACATAACATAATATAATATAATATATAATCATCAGGTTTTACGCAAACTTGTGTTCATGCAGCTCCAGTGCAGCTATCAAATCTAAAGAGTGACACACTAAGAAAAAAATTTTAAATGAATGTGCATTTATGTACATAAGCTTCTTGTGGCAGTGTTATGCTGATGAAAAAAATCTATAGATAGATAGATAGATAGATAGATATGTAAACTATATTAAATTATAAAATAGTTGTTGTGAACATATAGGTATTACATATAGTATTAAAGGGTTAGTTCACCCAAAAATGAAAATTCTGTCATTAATTACTCACTCTCATGTCGTTTCAAACCCGTAAGACCTTCGTTCATCTTCAGAACACAAATTAAGATATTTTTGATGGAATCTGAGAGCTGTCTGACCCTGCATAGACAGCAACGCAACTGAAATGTTCCCAAGTCCAGAAACATAGCAAGGAGATCTGTAAAATAATCCATGTGACATCAGGGGTTCATCTGCAATTATACGAAGCTACGAGAATACTTTTTGTGTGCAAAAGAAAAAAAATAACGACTTTATTCAACAATTTGTCTCCTCCGCATCACCCTGGTGCCATTTTGGAGAGTATCCACTGAACGTAAACAGCGTATGCTGTTATCAGGAAACAGACCCGGCGTGACGCAGCTGACACAGAACAGCATACGCTGTTTATGTCCAGCTGATATTCTCCAAAATGGCACCAGGGTGATGCGGAGGAGACAAATTGTTGAATAAAGTCGTTATTTTTTTTCTTTTGCACACAAAAAGTATTCTCGTAGCTTCGTAAAATTACGGTTGAACCACTGATGTCACATGGATTATTTTACAGATCTCCTTGCTACGTCTCTGGACTTGGGAACATTTCAGTTGCGTTGCGGTCTATGCAGGGTCAGACAGCTCTCAGATTCCATCAGAAATATCTTCATTTGTGTTCCGAAGATGAACGAAGGTCTTACGGGTTTGAAACGACATGAGGGTGAGTAATTAATGACAGAATTTTTTTGTTTTTGGGTGAACTAACCCTTTAAATACATTATATAAAATAATTATACTTGTAAATTGTTAAATATAATATAATATAATATAATATAATATAATACAAATAAGATGCATGATATGAAGCATTTTTAGTAATAGTTCACTAGTGGTAAATGTATTATTAACTAGTGTTTTCAGACCTTTGCCCACCTCTGTATGTAATGGACATTTTTATTAACACAGCATGTTCACCAGTCTGATTTTAAATAAATTAAACTACTTTAAAGCAACTGCAAGATGTTACTGAGGAAGGTAGAGTCGCACTACCAAAATAATTATTTGATCATTTCACAAGGTCACTTTACAAGGAGCGGCAAGATGCAGCAAACTAATACGTAAGAGGATGCAGTGGAAGGAGAGTGATAACAAACTTACCTTTCATTAGGAGCTCTTCTTTGGGAACGCTCTGGAAAAGCTTGTGGTACTGCGCATTGTACTTGCTGACGGTCTGTGAGGAAGTAGAGGAAAGAGAAATCAGCTGCTTCGCACAGCTCTTCTGCAGCCTGGCGCTTTCTCGTAAGGGATGTGAGCTCTGCACCAAGCTGAGCATGCTGACACGACACAAACACTCCACACCAACCGAGAGGCAGCCTCACAGATACTCCGTCCCTCTCCACTGTCCCGGGACCCAAGAGCCAACTTAGCTTCGTCCTGTTCCTGTGAGCTAACACAGCGTTTCTTCTTACTTCAGAAGCGTCTCTCTCTATCTCTCTCTCTCTCTCTCTCTTGGTCGCTCGCTCTGTCTCTCTTTCTTCACTGCCCCGTCACAGACATGCAGCAGAAACACCCACTGCGCCTTGACGGAAAAACCTGTGGGCTTGTTTCTAGCACATTTGTCTTCACCAGCGCTCTCTCACTATTGCTTCCTGCAGCTTAGAGCGTTTCAGAGCACACTGATACACAACAGATCATTAGGATGATGGATGTTCATTATGTAGATGGGCTGATCCAGTCAAATGTTTAACCCTGCTTGTACAACTAAAGAGCCAACTTAGCTTCGTCCTGTTCCTGTGAGCTAACACAGCGTTTCTTCTTACTTCAGAAGCGTCTCTCTCTATCTCTCTCTCTCTCTCTCTCTTGGTCGCTCGCTCTGTCTCTCTTTCTTCACTGCCCCGTCACAGACATGCAGCAGAAACACCCACTGCGCCTTGACGGAAAAACCTGTGGGCTTGTTTCTAGCACATTTGTCTTCACCAGCGCTCTCTCACTATTGCTTCCTGCAGCTTACAGCGTTTCAGAGCACACTGATACACAACAGATCATTAGGATGATGGATGTTCATTATATAGATGGGCTGATCCAGTCCAATTTTTAACCCTGCTTGTACAACTACACTGTCTGTTTATAAGCTGTAATAAAAGCAATATTTCTTAATTCTATAACCAAGGCTAGGGGCCTGGAGGTGCAGTGTGACAGTATCTTTCATTGTGACCTTCACTCAAACTTCCTGAGTAGCAAAGCTGTGGTCACAGAATCCCAAAACGTATTTGGACACTTAAGTCACAACTAAAAGTGTAAGAAAGACTTTCATCAAGTCTTTGCGTAGGATAACAAGATATTAAACTAAGTGGCATTTATTTTTAGGAAATATGACACAACAGTTTTACAAAAAGAAGTTTTACGAAGTTTTTTTTTTATTTTTTTTTTACGAAGTTTAAGATTTTATTTTTAAAATTAATTTTTTGTTGGCAAAAATCACTGACATTTTCTGTTTGTCAAATGTTATGGAATATGTTCATACACTGACATAAATGTATGACGCAGCAATTTGCAGTAATTTTACACAAATAATTACAAAGAACCTAGAAGTAACACATTGAAATATTATCTTGTAAAACACTCCAATAATCTTTGTTTTATTTACAACTTTGAAACAAATTGTTATAAAGTGGTTAATGTGTTGAACGTTACTCTGCTAGGACACATGAGTGAACTTCAGGGGAACTGACTTTGTATATTCACTAAAAATCACTACGATACCAGATGGCTAAAAATAATTGCAAAAATGCTGGGTCATTCCTTGGATGTGGTGTCTTTTCCACCTCATGCCAACTGAAGATATGTTTATTGCTCAGAAAACAGCACTGGTTATATAAAGAGGTTTTGTTTATCAGGTCTCAGTCAAGAGACTGGATTTTGTCAAATTTTGAGATAATATTTTGTTGTTGTTTATGACCAGAGGTCAAGGTTTAGCTAGTTAGCATGGTCCCATTAACCCCTGCTGGTAGATGCTGTAACTACACCATCTGGGGGCAAAACACATCTTTCTCCAGCTAACATAAATATTAACGGAAAGCTGTACAGCTCTTCTTTCTTGGTTTTTGCCATGAAACAAAAGCTGAGGACATGGGAAAATATTTCATCTGATAGAAAATGTATTATAATGCTTACAAAAATGTTATATATGTTCAAATATACTTTTATTTTTATATTTACATACAGACATTTTTAAATACGGTTAAAGGAACACTCCACTATTTTTGAAAATAGGCTAATTTTCCAACTCCCCTAGAGTTAAACAGTTGAGTTTTACCGTTTTCGAATCCATTCAGCCGATCTCCGGGCAATGATCTATGCTAAGCTACAGCTAAAAGTGCTACCGCCAGACCCGGAGATCGGCTGAATGGATTCGAAAACGGTAAAACTCAACTGTTTAACTCTAGGGGAGTTGGAAAATTTGCCTATTTTCAAAAATAGTGGAGTGTTCCTTTAAGTGTCAAACTGTTTTTTGGGTCACTGTATTTATAGGTTGGACAAAATGATATCGAACTGTATGTCATCTGGTACTTACAGATCCACGGTAGCATTTCTTGGTGTCCTCATATGACAGATCATCTATTAGATGCACCCTGTGATACAGCAAGAAATATGTAAGAGGATCTGGAAAAATATTAACCTGGATATCTATGGCGTTATTTTACTGACAAATGTCGAGAGCGCATTATTGTAGCGCGAAAGCACATTAATACAATGCGCGAGCG
>NW_015558577.1:404699-408408 GCF_001515605.1 Sinocyclocheilus anshuiensis | reverse complement strand
GTTTGAGTGAGAGGAGAGACACGTTTTAAGTGCGCGCACTCTCTCCGGGCGAGAGCAGCGTGTATCTGAGCGCGTGAGTCCAGTTTTGTGCGAGAGCAAAGGAAATCCGCACGTGAGCGGAGAGATTCGCGCTCGCACATTATATTAATGTGCTTTCGCGCTACAATAATGCGCTCTCGACATTTGTCAGTAAAATAACGCCATAGATATCCAACATGATGCAGTTTATGTTATGGTAAAAGCACATTTTGTGAACTAAAAGGGATATTTTCCTACACAACATGTAATTTATTTAGGTAAGCACAAAAACAGCCTTGTTAACCTCAGGGTGAATTCATGACAGAGAATACATACAAGCCGATGATCCCCAGCCCTCCAAATACGCTCATGCTGAGGCCCGAGGCAGAGGGCCATCCCATAACATAAAGCTTACGACTTTGACACTAATAACGTTTCCAGAGAAAAGCTCAAGACATTCACGTGACACATGAAATTGATTTTTGCACAAACTGATTTTTGTTAGACATATTGATAACACTTTCTATAAAGCCCGTATTTATAATACAGGGCAAGGCATTATAATTATTTACACATTTGTGGTTATAACTTTTAAGAGTATGATTATTTATAACACACAATGAATACCATATTAAATATAATTAATTTATAATGGATTATCTCATATCTTGACATTGTTTATTTAAGATCTACACAGTATCTTACTACATCTTGTGAGTGGTTAGGGTTGAGCGTGTGTGTGTGTGTGTTTTTCTTTTCTTTTTTTTTCTTTTTGAGTGATTCCTGTGAGATTAATGTTAATTATGCTGTGAGCTATCTGTAATACTTTCAAATGGAAATATAAATTTTTTTTTTTTTTTTAAATATTAGATTACATTTTATTTTGATGGTCCCCTTAGTCTACTGACTATAAGCAACTTTGTAACTACATGTCAACTAGCTCTCATTAGAGTGTTAGTAGCCTTAGGTTAAGGTTAAGGGGTTGGCAGAATATGACGTAATAATAATAATATGCATAATAATATGTATAATAATGACGTACTTGAAAAATTGCTTATAGTCAGTAGAATGTCTGTTGGGGAACCATCAAAATTGTCACGAATTCGGTCCATGGACTTCCGTTTATTCACCACCAGAGGTCACCCTTTCCATTATGATATCTGATCTTATGGCTGTTTGAGAAAAATTATTATTATTATTATTATTATTATCGCCATCATTATTTATAAGTGGTCTTTGTCTGCTTTAAGTAAAGTGAAGTTACTATACTTATGGCATACAAAGACCACTTATAAATAATAAGACCACATTCTAAAGCCTTTTGGATGTTTTCATGAAGACTTTGTATTTGTCATTTTACAGTAACAACACTAATAAGATGTACTAAATTATTGTGCAGATCTTCAACAAAGGCAAGATATGAGACTTACAATATTTTATAAATATATGAAATATAATCCATTGTAAATTAAGTGGATGCAACGTGTTCATTGTGTTATAAATCATTATACTATTAAAAGCTATAACCACAAATAAGTAAGTACGTTAAAACTGTTCTTATGCTTGTTTATGAGATGATACAACATATTATAACATATTTTTTATAATGCATTATTAATTCATTATAATGTCCTAAGAATACCCTTGTAATGTATCATAAACATCACTGAGTTTTGTTAGGAAAACAGCTGATCACTTAATCAATCAATGTGCTTACAATTAAACATTCATTTTGGAGTGAGTTATATTTTGACATTACAACAAAACAAATGCTGTTTTATCAAAAAAGTCACCGAGAATTGTTTTTATTTTTATTTTATTTTTATGGTGTCTGCAAACAATGATTGACTGTAGTAAATCCTAATGCCATCTATTTTGGCTAGTAGAATTTCTCAATGGCCGGTCTCTTAAAAATGTAGCAGCCAAATTGGTTGGTGATTGAAAAAGTTAATTACGATGATTATTGTCATTGCCCAATTGTTAAGAGTTGGGCTTGGTAACTTATGGGTTACAGGTTTGACATGTCAACTTTTGACTCAACCCATGGTGTGATTTGAAGGGGGACCACAAGTATATATGTCCAGTGGCTAACCGGTTGGGACACCTGATGTACTTCACCTTTAAAACTACTCTGCTGCAATGGGAATGTCCTGCAAGTTTCACCGGATAAAAATGTCAACTTCAATGATGGCCCAGAATTAAAATAATGACAACTAATGACATCAGAGAAAAAGTTAATTACGATGATTATTGTCATTGCCCAATTGTTAAGAGTTGGGCTTGGTAACTTATGGGTTACAGGTTTGACATGTCAACTTTTGACTCAACCCATGGTGTGATTTGAAGGGGGACCACAAGTATATCTTTCCAGTGGCTAACCGGTTGGGACACCTGATGTACTTCACCTTTAAAACTACTCTGCTGCAACGGGAATGTCCTGCAAGTTTCACCGGATAAAAATGTCAACTTCAATGATGGCCCAGAATGAAATAATGACAACTAATGACATCAGAGGCTATCAGAAATTAGATTACAAAATGATCAGTCATTCTGGACTCTAACTCTCTTTATTGTACGGCCCCTAAGAGAAAGAGCTGTGGGAACACAGGCACGTGGCCAAGAGTGCAGAAGAGAGTCCTCTGGCACAAACGCACATCTTCCTCTATCTCACTGTACTGCTGCTGACAGGACAAATGTATCTGTTATGCTTTTACCATCATTCAACATAACAGGGAACGCCGCTACACCCACACCCGTGAACAGAAACATGTTTCTTTTCACACATCATTGTTCCCGAGAAGATAACATTATGTCCCCTTAGGCTGCTACTGTTTCCGCTGCACTTTGCTGTTCTATCCAATAATAATGAACATCTGAGTCTATTATAGATGATTCTATATTCCTTTTGTCACCATTTCAACAGAGAAACAATGCCTCATGTAGCGCTAACTGAGTTGCAAACATTTGCATGCTTTAATTAAATAATAAAAACAAATAGAAATCGCCAGCAGTATCTCAGTAGTGTGTGAAACACAATATGCTGTGTGAAGTGTGTGTGTGTTTTTTTAGAGTAACATGTGATGTGGTTTACTGTGTGGCGAGTTAGTAGTGACCATGTTCAGAATGGCATTCTACCCACTTAATGTGAAAGTATATGGTGTGCCGAAAATACGAATTGTCTGTATACAGTATGTAAGTCATAGGCCTATTATATTTGTAGTGTTTAAAATGTACTGTCTTTTGCGTTGGACGAAAAATAAATTGAAAAACAACAGATACACACCAAATGTGCTTTTTCAGTACATGTCAATGTTATTACAGCCAAAATTACTTACTATGAGCAAGTGTACCAGTCAAATGTAATGCTATATTTCTCCAAATCTGCTCCAATGAAAAACTCATCTGGCCTGAAATTGAGTAAATTTACAGCAATTTTTTTTTTTAATAGGCTTGGCTCTGGTGTGTACAGTGTGTACTGGTGTGTACTGGTATGTACAGGCCATCTTTAAAGACATCTGTGTCTAAAATTAATAACAACTCATTCAGCAGCCTCAAACTACTTTCAAATTCAAGTTTCTCTTTGTTATTTAAAGGGGTCCTATTATGCTTTTTCACTTTTCAACTTTAGTTAGTCTGTAATGTTGCTGTTTGAGCATAAAAAAGATCTGCAAAGTTACAAAGCTCAAAGTCC
>NW_015558577.1:375988-404595 GCF_001515605.1 Sinocyclocheilus anshuiensis | reverse complement strand
GAAAAATAATGTGTTTTTCGAACAACCTAGTGTGAGAGCCTGATCTAGTACACCCCCAAAACAAAATTAAGACTTTGTAAAAGAGCATAATAGTACCCCTTTAAGCAGAATTAAGAATTCTGCTTGCAGATACCTTAAAAATGACAGAAAGATATAAATAGAGCGATATTACAATTGCTACTGTGTGTTTTGTGCTATCCAGACATGAGTCACACGCTCTTATTATGCTGGGCTCTGGCGTATGGTGACTGCAGCATGTCACAGTTGCAGGCTCATCTTGCCCTGCCTGCGGAGGTGGAGAGTTACCAGACTGGCAGGGTGTCTGTATGCCCTTGGCTGAGGTTCTGCATAGGCAGGCTGATTAACAGCCAAAATGCATCTTGAGCCAGAAAGGGAATATGTCCCAGCGGCTGTGTACAGTCAATAATTCATCTAGAAGCAAGTAAAAGGGGACAAAGATCGTCAAACTTGGATTTTTACAGAGGAAACACAATACAGCCTTTGTGATACTGAGCTGTTCAGTCATTCTGCCCTGTGGACGTCAGCTCTCTGAACAGAACGGATGACAGTGTGAGCACATGATACAGTTTTACCCGCTAAGCAAAGATGCCGCCCACTATCATCAACCACTAAAATACTTTAAACTTTCAAAATAGTTTAAAACCAGAATATCCAAAGTCAAGTCATAACTTGCCTGAAATACATGTCATCGTCCTTTGAGGGCTCTGACTGATCATGAGCCGTTAGGAGGCCGACATCTTCAGCCTGATCCTGATGATCACTCATGGTCTTAGGCCTGCAATACACACAAACACACAGAACAACACATCACACACACTTCTAATGAGCCAACACGAAAATGTAGTCTTTTCCCACTGCAAAAAAGTGCCTGCTATTTCTGGAGTACAATTAAAAAGGTGTGATAAATGGACCACTGCTGCACTACTGTCACCATTAACTCTGAATGTTGCTTGGGCCTATTCTCTCCCTTGTTATTTTTAATTGGGAAGCTTCATTAGGCTGGAGTTTAAGTCATCTGTGTGTGCACTGACAGAGCGTTTCCTGTTTTTGAAGGTCACACCATTTGATCCTCTGCTTAATGCACCCCGGAGAATTAATGCATGCTGCTACGTCGCACATACGCAGCTGGTGTGCTGCAGCTCCAAATCACTTAACTAGCAGTTATCCTGCTGGCATAGTGCTAAATGCATCTACAGGACAGAAATGAGAGGAGGGCAAAGTGCAAGGTCTGCAAACCTACCGTGTTTTTAAAAATACAAAGAGAAATACATAGACAAGAGGATTAAACAGCCAGAGCATGATAATGGTAAAGAGATGACAGTTACCCAATTGATGTTTCATGTGCTTTAAGGTCATATCATACATACTTTGTTATTAATATATTCTTCATTATAATTGTGTTTTTCATAACATTTTTCACTCTCTCTGATCCTTAGAATGAACGGCATTTTGTGCTGCTGTGCCTTTAAAAAAAGCTTTCCCTTCACACAGCAAGTTTTGCTGTTTTGACTTGTTATATTATAATTTATAATAAATCTTGTCCAATGAACACTGATCTGTACTCTATTGAAATCCATGACTTCATAAAAAAAGCAGATTATGTTATGTAAATGAACAGTGTTGTAGTGATGACATGATATTATGCACAATTGCAAGGGGCCACAGGATGATTTAAAATAAGACCAAATATTAACTAAAAATCAAGATATAATCTGACATCATATTTCTTATTTTAATTTGTTTCATAAGGTTGTTTTAGTAAGGGTTCCCACGGCTTTGGAAAACCTGGATATATGAGCTAAATTTTACACCTGTGATTTCTACACCTGTAAAAGTAATTGAAATCAGGGTTAACAAAAACTAAAATTAAAATCATAAAAAACATGAACAAGCAACATTTCTAATTTTTGTTTAGTTAACAAAAAATAAAATAAAAAAATAAAATAAAATACTAAATAAAATAAGACTAAAAAGTAAACCTTAATAAAAAAAATTATATAGACGTTTAAAATTATTAATAAAAATTACACAACGCACAACAAAATTACTGAATCTTAAATCAATTTATAAAAAAATATATATAAAAATAAAATCGATTTAAAAAAACATTGATATAAAATGTCAGTAAAATAAAACTGATGAAAATGAATCAAATTAAATAATTAATTATGTCATGGAATTTTCAATATATACATTTTCTTTGTTATATCAATCTGTAAAAAATTATGAAAATAGCTATTTGTGATTAAAAAATAATGACAATAAAAACATCTGTATCCTGTGCTCACGGATGATTAGAAAAAGGCATGTAAAGATGTCTTTTTTTTTTTTTTAATTACTTATATAACAAATAAAACAAATTTTGCTTATTCATCTATTTGAACTCATATATAAAATAGACGAATCCTGCACACTGCTATAGCTTGCAAATCAAATTTTAATGCAACATTTCAGTCATGCGACCTTTATCAGGTATTGTTTTCCTAAACAAACAAAAAAATTAATTTTAATTAATTATAATAATTAATATAGGCCTAATTTTATTATTTTCATATACTATTCGCTTCTGTAAATAACAAGCTTAAAAATAAGCAGCCTTTTTATTACTGCAGATGTACCAGAAACATCTACATGGGGGGCCTGGAGTCAAAAAGATTGATAACCACTGATGTACATTATAGTGTATATTACTTGTACACTGATAAACATGTCACAGCTATATTTCTGAAGAAATTCCAGGGGAAGCCATGCTTTATGTGTAATCTTAAAAGCAATCACCATTGCAGGGCAGGCCAGAACAGGTGTTATTGACATGTAAATAGACAATCATGTGTTGATGTATTCATCTGTCTGGTGCAGGGGGCTGTTAGCTTCAGCAGATCCCATAGCTCCAGCTTCTGAAAGTTTGTTTTCATGTTATGAACTGTTTTATTTGATGATATGAAGCCTTTAATAATGACAGAGCTGTCCTAAATGTGGAAGGTTAATCAGGGCCCCTCTTCTTTCTCGCTATATTAGTGCGTTTACTAGGCTGTAACATCACAGGATAACTGCTAATCCATTTAGCGAAATCAACTTTAGCCTACAGTCACAGAAGCCTCTCTTAAAGGCACACCGCCAATTTTTTTAAACCTGGCAACGACACTGATTACAAAACTAGCACATGCTGAAAAAAAGGCATGAATGCTTGAGAAGGAAGCATTTAGCTAATATAGTATTGCATATGTTTTACAACATTCAGGTACAATAGGCCACAAGCCATAGTAACTAAAATGCTCAAAAAAAACCCTAAAAGACCTGCTATAATTTGTTAATGTTAATGGTTTACAGCAGGCAATGACAGGAGGTTGGCTGTATTTGTGTAAAGGGCCCTCGGGGGTTCACAGCAATAACAGAGAGGCAGCTGTACTGTAGGAGGCTAATGGGCCCATTCTCATATACATCTGCAGGCTGTAACTGCACCCCAGGCAGTTGACACACAACAGAGCTTTCTGATGGATACTTTGCAAGCCATTCACACCGCATTATGCCATTTTTGTATCCACATTGTATTGCGAGGACATGCAAGTTGGAAGACACCTGTGTGATGTTTTTTGTTAGTGACAGTCAACATTTAAACTGAGGGGAAATGAGGACAGCCACTCTTTCTTTCATTTTGACAATGCTGGAACACCTTCAAACACATTTGGCTTCCCCTGCCCTTATAAACATGTGATCATATTTTCTGCCAAATTACCCAAGTTACTGCATTTATTGTTACTACTGTAAAACCATATTCATAAAATGTGTCACCTTATTTTTGATTTTGGTATTCTGGCAAAAAAACTAAACAACTATGGTTATTGTAGTAAGCTCTTGAAACACTCATATCTCATATGGTGACTTATTACTGTAAAGAATTGAGCAGATTCAGAGGAGTGTCCCTGTGAGTGACCTACATTACCGTCTTAACTCATGCGCTGCTCCACTGCCCTTTCCATTTATAAACCTATAGGCTAGTGCTTTATATAAAGTTTGTATAGAGTGGATATGCTTTGACTAGTTAAAATGACTTGCAGAATAAAAACAATTCTGTCCAGTGCTTGGTACAGACTAAAAGGGGGAAAATGTATGGTGTTTACTTGTATAGTAAAACTGACTAGGTGTACGCAGACGAGACATATCTGCTTAAATTAAAACTTGTGTGATGTAAAAGTTAATTAGGCTAAATAAATTTGATAGCAGCCTAAACTTCTAAAATCACTAATGCAACGCTTCCGAGCGAATTCCATATGTAACATAATAAACATAGTAAATGTCAAATTATTTAAAAATAATAATAATAATCTGAAAGAAAAAAAAATAACAGTGACCAATAAATCGCGTGCGGTTTGCGACTGCCAAGCAACGTAGCAACTTGACACATTAATATAGCTAAAATTAATTAACTTAATTAGTGTGCAGTCACAGATGTGCGTAGTATTTTGTTATTTATTTTACTCTATAGCCTATATTTTTATAACGGCTTGTACGTGGCTCAGACGTTGGAGTTGGAACTAGAATTAGGAATTTACTCATGTGGAATGGGGGCACCCTGTTGAAAAAACCAGCATATGTTGGTTTTTTTCAACAGGGCAATGCAAATCAATGTAAATTTATCGTCAGACAATTAAATCACAATGATCAAATAAGTTGGCTATTATCGCCACAAATCAAACTAATACGTATGCATCGATCCAATAAGTGAACAGCCATCCAAGCCTGTGCGCGCGCAAACAATATTTGTGAATTCAAAACAGAAGACGTCACTACGTTCGCCAATATAGTGAGTGGAGAAACAGCGCTAAGTCAGTTGACACGTACCTGACGGACAGGAAATATCCAAACCCTCTCTCGACGTGTCCTATAGAGGTGTCAGTGTGAAGAAAAAGCCATCATTACCGGTGTTATAATAGTCCGAGCTCATAAAAGGTCATAAGTGTGATAGTGAGCGTTATGTAGTGTGATGTCTTATGAGAGCCGTAGCGTCAGCAGCATTAGAGACTCGTGCTGTTATTAGGAAGCTTCAGGAACACTCGCTGGATTTACTGCTCGGTATGAACGCACACACATACATTATACAGACTGACTGACTACATGAAAAATCTGAATAAATACCCATTTGCTCGTTAAATCATTCATTTTCCTAGTCCAGCCACTTTCGACAAGGGCTGGCAAATTCGTATAATCACAGAGTTAATGTCCTATGCAAACGCGTGAGAAAATGGATCTGTATGGCTTGTGTTTAAAATTTCACACGAGAGGTTGTATTTGAAAAGTTTCATGTAACTTAGCCTACTGTCAAAGAAAACACGATTTTAAAAACAAGGTTATTTCATTTAGGCTAGTAGTTGTTGGAAATATATTTCTACCTTGATCTTAAGATTTAAAACCAAGGTAACAAATGTACACAGTAAAGATTGTGTAAACTGAAATGTTCAAAGTGATCAAAACCGAAGTGAAAAAGCACAAAATTTGAGAACTGTTAGCAATAAAGCACACAGGCGTGTTTGAGCATGAACACAATCTACACAGAGATCAGTTGAGCTTTTAATAGCTTAAAGTTCAGCATTAATAAAAGATACATTTATAGGCCAACAACCAGTACACGTACTATTATGCATCTGAGCAACAGATTAATTGAAAAACCACAGGACACTTGAGAAATTGCATTGTGGCCTCACCGGTCACGGGTGCGACAGGTCCTGGTGCTGTGACCATGGGGGCGTCTGTGGCTCAGGCCCCTCTGCTGAAGGAGCCTCAGAACTGGCTGCGTATATAGTGCATCCCATGAAATCCCAGATGTCCAATGCAGACTTGCAAGAAGAAAAGTGTACTTCCATGCCCTTGCAGGATATCAGAGGAAAAGTCATTGCCTCAGCATCTCCCTGCCTCCCTCCCCCCTCCCAGCAGCGATAATCAGATTTGACATTTACACTCCACAAAATCATCCCCGCATAATCTCCACTTCTGCATCACGTTGCACATAAAAGCGCCTTTTGTTAGAGACAAAGCATTTTACACAAGCTGAAAGGGCTTTATGGTTCTTACTGTGCAAATACTCCGATGATTCAAAACAATGACCCTTTCAGACATTTCATTGTTGTCATATGACAGTCTAACAGCATTAGAGAAAGTAAATTAAAATGCTAGGGATTTGGAATTTCATGCATCCAAGATATTTAATGGTGAAGTATTTCCAGCAACTGAGCAAAAAATGCCTGCATATTTCATGGAAAATAATAAAGTCAATGAAAATTCTGCAGTGCATATACAATTTTCTAGTGTTTCATTGACTAACCTTCATTGCATAACCTCTATAAAATGCTTTTTAAAAACCATTATCCAGAATTCATGAACAATTGAGGAAAATCATTAAGATTTATATTGGAGGAATGAATAGGAAACAGGAAATAATGTATTTAAAAAGACAAAAAAACATTGATACAGTGGAAGTGGGTGTCCTCTAGTGGTAACTGGATCTTACAGTGTTCATTCAATATGATAATTTACCTGGAAAAAGGCCTTATGCAAAACATAAAATTATAAGATAACAAAAACCTTTTTTATTAAAACGTAAAATGAAGATATTTCAATGATTATAAAACAGAAGAGAGCCACGCAAGGACAGATGTGATTGTCTCATAAAAAGATTTATTTTTTTTGCCTAAATGTACAAAGGCAAGTTACAGTATTGTATAAAAAAAGAAACGTGGTAATGTACACTTTACATAAGAGAAAGTCCAAGGAAAAACAGGAGGAATTGGGTGATACAGCCAAAAAAAAAAAATCCAAACAAAACCATTAAAAAAATGTAAACATTCTTTAAGTACCGGGGCCTGATACTTGGTGATAAATTGTCTTTTGAGAAACACTTGGGATGAAGCTCAACAGGAAAGAGGTGGTAGTTCATCGTGTAAATGACGCAAAGCGTGCAATAATGCACTGCATCCTCTTTCCAACAAATCACAGCATGTCAACTGAGCACCATTTGAAACTAGCACTGACAATTTTCATGATCCGTACTGAGAATCTTTCTTAACTGCCAAAAACCATGAGATTAAAAAATTCCAAACTCTTGACAATTCATAAAGTTGTTTTGTGCGGCTCAAACATCCCAATGTACCTAATATCAAATAACATATTGATGAATATATTGGATGTGTAACTTAAAGCCCATTTCTCTCAGTATTCAGTGTACCATGGTGCTTTACTGCTGTTGTTGTTTTTTTCATTGAGACTTTACAAATGAGAGCCAACGTAATCCTCCGAACACCTGTCTTTCGTCTCTCATTCCAACAGAGCCTGTTAAAATCGACCTGCTCGAATCACTTGGTATGAAAATATGACCCAAAATCAGGAGCAAACGATCAGGAAACCGCCCGAGATCCACCGAGAGCTGCGTCTAATTGAGATTTTGGATTGAGAGCCTCCCAAGCCTCATTTAAGAGTTTCATGGACCTAGTGAATGTTAAAAAACCAGCAAGCATTGTGACGGCAAGCCAATACAAAGCTATGGAAGATAAAGCAGAGGACAACATCGAAGAGGAAAAGAAAAACACACCCTAGCGACAGATATCAAAACAAAGTAATCAGATGGTTTCTTGATTGCATTTTAAAACAGTTCCTCTGTACATCACATAGTGTGTGCAACCAAGAATATCGACAGCGTTTGGTGCAAAACCAAAGTTTGCTTTGCCTGAGGAGACACTGTTTAAAGTCACATTTCTAGTGCTATAGTACACCATGCTGGACGACACATGAAATACACAGAGCATGATGGGCTATGAAAGCATGTTTGGGTCAAACGCTCACTTGGTTTCATAAAACACGCTGGAGTTACCACAACACTTCCACAATAAGTGTTCAGGGATAGAGCGGCCCCATGCAAGAACTTCAGAACAATTAGAACGAAAAACTACTGGGCCTCTGGAGTCACGCACCCAATACCGCTGCAGCAAAACGGCCAGCACATAAGCGCCTCTCTAAAAGTACTTACTATACCGGTCACATTAACAAACATCCATTTTTTAAGAACCATAGCGATAAATCGGAAATTCTGTTCGCGATGAGGTAAGGTAGCCAAGACGGGAACGAGGATATTCGGATTCAAGTTGAAGGATAACCAAGTGGAATCGAAAAGAATTCCTGGAGTAAACGAACCTCGGCCACTGATGTTCTATTGAAAGTCTGTAATGGAACAGTGCTCACTGAGATATGTCGCAAATGAATCTGGAAGTGAAACGTCTCGCTGAAAGCAGTTGTGTGAGGGCGGTCATGCGTCTTAAACACTTTCCTGGATTTGCTAGTCCACGAGAGGCTGGATGGTAATGCTAAAAAACAGCATGATGTTACCAGAAAACAGTACAGTTGGGACTTTTTTTGAAAAAAGTAATAATAAAATAAAAATTGATGTCATGCTCTTTACATGGAACCATTCTGATGACAGAAAAGAGAGAAATGGAAAAAGAAAAAAAAAATTGTAGAGCAGTCTTGAGGCATTTGGCGATGAGAACCGTTTAGGAACCACTGGCAGAAAGACAGTGTTATGAGACAATGCTATCTGCAGCTTTCACTGGTGGTATCTAGAGAACAACAATTTAAAAACCGTGGGTCAAACTGATTTTTTTTTTCAGTGAGGATACCAACTAAAATAAAAAAAGGGAAACAACTTTAGTTATCTCAGTGTGATAAAACTATTTTCAGTTCTTGTGTTCTTATGTCCCCTCGAGCCCTTGCCTCTTGTCCGGCCACAGCCTGCATCATGTGAGTGGAATGACAGTCCTTGCTTTTCAATCATCCCTCACCAGTTCACAGGCACAGTTCAGTGGCCAGCTGGGCTTTGAGCAGGGCAGGATGGCTTTGAACCTGGTCTCACAGTCTGTAGTGGGGTACGAGGTACAGATACTAGGAGAACATCAATCTGCCACACATTCCGGCAGAAAAACTAAAAATATAGAAACACCATTCAACTGATGCCTAAATGAGCTCCATATACTTCCCCATGTGATCCAGTCACATGATTATTTGTAAAGAAGGGCGAGACAATCAGGTTTCCCTAAAGAAAGAAAGAAAACACAAGAACGCACTGGTTAGAATAAAGAATATGGTCAATCTCTGATTTCGTTATTTAGTTATTTTAAATAAAACTATTATAAATGTAAATATAGTCTTATACTTTAAATATGAACATATACATAAACTAAGAAAAAAATTATATAATATAATAAATAAAAAATCTGTATTGTTATTATTATCTTCCTGATGTTATTACAAGTTTCTCCACCAGAGGTCACGATAGGCTTCTGAAGCGATGTTGCTGTCCTAAAAGCACTAGTAGTCTCAATCTAAGGGGCCTTAAATAATCATAATGCTCTAAAACAGATGGCAGTCTACAAAACCTTTAGAGAGAAGGGCCTCAAAGTAAGTGGAACAATTATAAGCACCTCTTTGTAAGCTTGTGTATCAAAAAAAAGCTTTTACATTACTCTATATGAAAGCAGAAATGGGGATACACTTGCAACTACCGTGGTCATCTTTCACTGCGAATTATGTGATTCACTCTCTGTTTGGCCACAATCCAAATCTCCTTTCCTTGATTTTTGTTTTCTCTTACCATTCTCACCTCCGTGCTGGTGGGTACAGGGAAGGGGCTGAGGCTTGCTGACTGGCAACAATCGCTGATGATGAAAGGCCTGCAATTAAGGAACATCCAGTAAAGATGTTGTTTACTCTCAGAGTTTTCTTTGTGGAATTGGCACAGTTTTATAGCAGCAATATTTTGTTGTTTTTTTCCCTAAACACATCAGATGAGGCATTTGAAATCTCATTAAGAGATGCCTGGTTCACATTAAACCCCCCAAAACAATCTTTAAAAAAATCTAATTCTCATTAGTGTAATACAGAAAATAATGCATAATAATGTCAATATTAAGATAATGTAATAATGCACAATATATTACTGTATAATTATAAAATAAACGTTTAATGTAATGTTCTCTAATTTCTGTCAAAATGTTGGGATTAAATATGACATCCTGTGCAGCCATCTCAAAACCATCTGAATTTTCATTTTTTATTTTATAGGTTAATGTGTAAGAGTACTAGACTGCTGACCTGTGGCATAAGACATATCGTACTGCCCGGCTACAAGAGGATAGCCTAGGTGGTGATGGGATGGCATTATGCGTTGGGAAGGAGATGAACGCGGTCGATCTATTTCTCTCTCCCTCTCTCGATCCCTCTCTCTTTCCCGTTCTCGGTCGCCTCCTCCTCGCTCCCTTTCATGGGAAGGCTTGTCGGCAACAGTGGGTGATTTGCTCTTGTACTGGTTGGCGTGTTGGTGTAGTATGTCCAAGGCTTTGGATTCTGAAGCCGACTTGATGCTGACTGTGGGGCTGGAGCGAGATTTTTCTCCCTCCTCTCCACTGCCCATTTTACTGCCGTAAGGGGAGAAAGGGTATCCCGCTGGCAGATAGGACCCTAAAGATTAGAAGACCATACTGTTTTTCTACTTTAAAGGAGTGCTATTATGCACTTTTTACGCACATTAAGGCTCAAAACATGCTTTATGCAAGTACATGAATGCCAACACTTCTAGCTACACAAGCTCGATTTTACACGTCATTGTGTTCCAAAATGCATCAAAACGCAATTAACAAAGCAGCAAAAGTATGTGTTGCATTTTCAGTGTTGCCACAAGGGGCACTATCATCATTAGTGGCCAGTTTTGTTTTTCAGTCAACAAAAAGAGGACATTCTTGCAGAGCTAGCAGTTTTCTGTCGGGGATTTGTCGTGTCGTGCCGCACCCCATCCAGTGTAGACCATAGATATGTATATATATCTATGGTGTAGACAGCAACACTGATTATAATGAGTTCCATAGTATTTTGTCGCGCCGTGCCACTCCCGTCCGGTGTAGACACGGTGTAACATTGGTTTTTTCTTTGTTTCACAGAACTAATCGTTGCCTGGGTTGTGTATGTATGTGTGGGGCGGAGCTATCAAAACAGGGGCGAGACCCTTTTGGGGTAGGGGCGTGATTGTTTTGGTGATTTCAAATGTCAACATTGGCTACCAGAAATCGCTTACCCCACCTTTAAACTGTCAACATGTCTATAGCTAGTTACCTGAGTAATAACAACACTAGATTAACAAGCTGCAATATTTGAAAGTAACAATAACGCAATATAAGATGTAATCCTTTATGTAACTTGCACAGAGTATGTTGTTGGCCAATCCGTGCAAACCAATTGTTGCGCAACAAAGTTTACTAGTAAGTAGGCACTTTTTAGAATTGTATGTATTGTATTTTAAGAATAATATGCTAATAATATTATATGAACATCACCACTCAGATGTGATTATTTTTCTAACCTGGGTAGTTCTGCATCATGACAGAGGACATGCCTCTGTATCCAGGATGGCTGGGATCGTAGCTTTGCCCAAAAGGATATCCATGCATGTAATGCAGGTAGGGTTGGTGCTGTGCTAAGGGGGAGCTGAAAGGTATGTGAGCATTGGGCCGGGAATCTTTCCCACCGCTTCGCTGGTCCTCAAAGCTGGGAGGACACAAACCATCAGTTACATCTTTACTACTTTCTTTGGAGCTGCTGTCTTTTGGCCTTGGCCTGTCATCTTTGCCTTTTCTGTCTCGCTCCCGGTCTCGGTCCTCATCTGGCGGTCTCTGACTGTCAGGGTACTGAAAACAGAAAACAGAAAGGCGTTAAAGTTAAGGTTTTGAGAGGTAATAAATTAGCTCACCCTTATGAAATCTGTTTTTTTTCGACTAAATTTTCATTTTTGGGTGAATTATCCCTCTAGCTTGTGAACTGTGCAGTCGTTTAGTTCAAGAATCACATGTTTGCCTCACCTGTCTGTACCACATGGCTTGCTCCATACCCAGCCTGGCAGACTCCACACTTGCCTTTGAGTCATCCTTTCCATGATGGCCAGCTTCACTGAGCTTCATTTTAAGCCCCTCAGCCTGCTGTGGCTGCAGCTTGGTCTCCTCCCCTTTAGGGATGATGACTGACTTGGCAGGTTCGGAGGAAGTGTCTCTCTGTTTGCCAGGGGCCTGTGGCTTTCCCAGGTCTGAAAGGCTGGGGGCTTTTGTTAGGCCAGGAGGAACAGGGCCCTTCTGTTTCCAGTCCTCCTTCATAGAGGCCTCCCTGTCCTTTACACCTGATTCAGGCTTTTTCTCAGCAGACCTGTGCTGCTCAGACATGAGTCTTTGCCTTTCCTCATACTGCTGCCTGTAGGTTGGATTAGTGTTCATGAGGTGGTTGTGATAAACCTGATCTGGGTATCCATATGGGGGAACGTAGTATTGGTTGTAGTAGAGTGGCTGCATGTACATATTGGAGCGCTGCTGAATGACAGAGGCTTGCTGCTGGTGTGGCTGACTTGAAGCGACCTCAGCTTTGCGCTCATCCTGCACGTCAACCTTCGTCTTCTCCTCGGGTGATGCTTGCTCGTCTTCCTTCTTCAGTTTCAGAGCTTGCCCTTCCGGCAGAGGCCCACCAGCAGTGGCACCACCAGGGCTAGAGTGGATGTAACTAGGGGAGTAGTAGTTGTCATAGCTAGCATAATACGCCGATTCCTTAGAGGATGCCTGAGAGGGAAATAGCGCCTTCTTTGCACCGTCCTTGCCTGACTGATCTTCCGCTTTACCTTTGACCCCTTCCATTTTGCCTTCACCATCTTCCCCGGCATCAGATATGTCAGAGTATGCAGGGCTGTTTGTCTTTACCGAGGAGCTATCGGCCCCATTCTGGGTGACGGCGTGAAGGGGAGTGAGAGGCTGTCCGCTGCTATCCACACGACTGGCCACCCCGATGGATGGACTGGGAGCATTATCTGTGAAGCTGTATATCTTATCCGCCTCTGCCTTCATGCTAGCAAGGCGGCTTTGATGAGGGTCTGAGGAGCCATTGAGATGACCCTCACTCCTGCTTCCTGGGTCAGAGGACTCAGAGTATGGGCTTTTGCCCTCTTCTGTTTTCCCACTCTTTCCTGGGAGCTTGGGACTGTCTGCATCCTTGCCCAAATCTTTATTTTTCTTGTCCTTTTTCTTTTTGTCCTTGGAGCTGCTCAAAGCTGTATTAATTGGCATCGAGTCCCCAGTTACACCCAACTTAGACTGAATGCCTTTTAGCTGGGGACTCTTGGGGATGCCCTGCAGCATGTTGGCCATCCCTGGAGGATGGTTGGGGCTTCCGCCACTAAATGATGTTGGCTGCAAAGAGTACATCTGCTGAGAAGGGAGGGATGGAGCCATGGGTCTGGAAGACTTCATGTTCTTCTGGGACAGCTTGTCAGACTTGACATTGCTGCTTGGCTTTTTGGACTTCCTGTCGTCCATGCCGTCATTGCTAGCCTCATCAGCAGTGACGCAAGGCCCGTCCTCACAACCCTCCATAGGTGTGCCACAAACATCTGCTTCAGCATCACCATTCTTCTTCTTTGACTTGGAGCCAAACTTTCCAGGAGAAGGGGATGGACTCTGAGCATCAAAACCTCTTCCTTTTGGTGTGACAGAACGTGCTGGGGAGAGAGAGCCTTTTTGTGTAATCGAAGCTCCGTTGCAACTTCCTGGCTCTGGGTGGAGAGAGGATTCTTCCCCATATTCGCTGTCCCCATCCATGTCCAACTTAATATCATCATCATTATGAGCACGAGCCTGATGGTACTTCAGGCCATTGATGTGCTTGTACTTCTTGTTGCAATTGGGATGCGGGCAGTCAATCAGTACAGGTGAGGAACAGGTTCGGTCTAAAGGAGGAGGAAGGGACTCAGTTTTGATGATAGGAATTGGGAGTGCAGAGGAAGTCATTCCACCATGTGAATTTGTGCGCATACGCTTGTTGCCTTTGGAATCCTCAGAGCTAGAATTGGGCTCCATGTCTGAGGCAGGCTTGTTCTTGCGCTTACTGGATGAGGAGGGACTGGCTTTTATGTCCTCTGTGTTGCTATTGGGCGGAGTCCTGCGCTCAGAGGAGTTTTGGCTTCCGCGCTGACCCTTGCTATTGGAATTTGCTCTGGTCTTGCTGTTGTTGCAGCCCTTATTATCAGACGAGTTGCTGTTCTCGTTGACTGGGGTGTTACTATTGGGTCGCATTCTTTTACCACGGCCACGTCCATTTCTCATTTCTAGGTCACTTGTGGGAGACTCGCAGAACCTAAAAGAAAAATAAAGATTTTCAAGATTTTCACAATTACCAGTATGCAGTAGCAGTATGATATTGATTATATTAAAGGCTGTCAAGTGTCTAAAAAGATAAGCTTTTAATAATATAAAAGTAATTCCAAATGACTGTGACATCTAAAAAAAAAAATGATTAGAATATTCAAACCGTTAAATTAAACTCATACTATTTAGATTCTTGCATACAGCCAGAGGTGGGATTCTATTCTTATCACCTGATAGGCTTGGCGATGTTTATGTTTTTAATAGTGTGCCTTATCCCTAAGGGTTATGATGTGATACACCTGGCTTACTACTAGTCCAGAGGGAGTACTGATGTGGTACTAAGGAAAGGAGGCTGACAAGCAGAGACTAGTATCCTAGGGAGGAATATTTGATTTTCTTGATTTGATATGTTAAAGCACTTCACGTACCTTGGAGGAGCCCAGTCATGACGGGTACAATCCAAAAGTGTTCCGACGTACGTTTTGTTCCGCCAAGTAACATTTACCACCAGCATACCTGTAAAACATAAAGACACTTACTATAATGCAAGAATATCTCTTTCTATATACAGAGACTCAATGACACAGTAATACAGTAGAGTTATAATGTCAGTTTTCTGATTCATGAGCACTACTCATCTGGTTGCTTCTCCACCTCATTACCAATATTCCAAACACAATCCTTGCAGAAGCCACAATTCCCATTTAAATAGTGCAAATGGAGGTTTTCTAAGGCCAGCACTCTCAAAGCTGCCCTGCTATTTTTACTGTGTACTTCATGATTGATAACAATATCGTGCATATTCATTACCGTGATACATCGCATTACCGAATACCGGCACAAGTCTAGATTACACCAGCTAAAAGCTGTAAGGAGCAGAGTGTGTTGTTTCTGGGAGTAAAAATTGTTTGATGTGTCCTCCATCTGACTTTGCAGTACTGTGAGTCGCCTCTGCAAATGGTTTAGCAATTGTGTGAAAACAGCTGAAGCAAATGAAAATGCTTGTATCTGGCAGTGATTCAGAGGTTTCGCTGCAGAAGCTCAGACAGGTAAGTGCTGGATGTTTCTGTGATTTTGCATAATACCATAATAGCAGGCAAAATCAATAACACATTAAAATAATATGCCCTTAATAGGTCATGAAAGGCAGAATAATATTGTGTAACATTGATAAGGCTTCAGTCAGGCTAATAAATTTAAGATAAGCTTCTATGGTGTTACATTTTGTGAGTATACTGAAACGTATTAGTATACTAAATTAACATATTTAAATTAAATGAAATTAACAAAAAAATTATTCTGTAGAATATTGCTTTTTAAGCATGTCTTTTTAGTCATTGTTTTTATTTATTAAAGAAATAATAGGCCTAAATCTTGTTTTCCACCAAACATCATAGTGTGGGCCTCCAAATGTGAGAGCTGAATTCATGAATGCTCCTTTGAAAAATGTCAGTGGAGGTCAGTCGAAGAGCACATTAGTGGGGCCCCTTCCTATTTCGCTTGCAGTCATTAGCGGTTCTCCGGCCACCTGTCTGAACCCGGGCTAAATGACCGGCATTTCACCTCTGATGCCCTTCAGTAGCCAAAGTGGAACAAACAGAAGCTTGGCATGTGTGCTGCTGCACTCTTACACTCCATTAAAAACAGCTCTATTGGAGTTTAAAGGCTACACCAGCTCTACATAGATATGTCATGATGGTTTTTTTTAGCTGGACAGGAGACCAGCTTAACCCAACTAAGACCAGCAAAATATCTTAGGCTGGTTTAAGTTTTTTTCCCAATCAAGTAAGGATAAAACAACTGCAAATATAACATATGGTTCATAATGAAAATATGATGGTTCATGGCTGATGTTACATAACTAAAGCCTAGTGATATTTTAAAAACAAGGGAGTTGCCATCCACAAACATTCAATTTCAATAGGAAATACAGCACAGGAAAAAAGCTGCACTTGTCCTGAGATTGCATGGGTTCTTTAAAAGAACGAGTCTGAAATCATCAGGAGGCAGGATTGACTGAGTTAAGATGCACTTTATTGACCTCAGAGCGAAATCCAAGAATAGCCAAGTACGCAAATTCAAAGAGAAAAGGTAATGATGAAATAAACTATGTTTCCCTTAAACCAACAGGTAATTCAGGCAATAAAATAACACATTGATCCAATAGCTTGTTGAAGTGGCCCTGGAAAGAGGGTTGAATCAGGATACTGGCATATGAGCCTTGCTGTTTGGCACGATTGCGTTTGCTGGCATCAAGCCCTTCATAGTCTGTGGGTGAGGGCTTTCTGGGCTCTACTTCAAGAGCAATAAACTTTCAGAAGATTTAGGGCTGACATTTGGAGGCATCAGCATGCACAGCTTGTGAGAGTGGATGCCACACCAACACGACCCTGGTCTGCTTCCAGCGTCCTGCAGAGGGGATTTGTGTCCGAGTGATGCCTAGAAATATTGCTCCAATCTGCCTCTGACTGTTTCATCATGAACTGAGAGCTGTCTGCCCTTAACCTCCTGCCATTCTGGGATTCACGCACTGGGCTGAAACATGAGCAAGTCAATATGTCCATCCGCAAATAAAAGGTTGCAGTACACCAGATAAGATTTCCACACTGGGCTTTGACTGAAATAAAGCACGCCACTGTTGATTTGAGGAAGTCATGAGAGGACACTGCGACTCAGCAACAACTTGATCTGCAATAAGTTATGGAAGATGGATGCTGTGTTCTAAAGCTCAGCTAGCTTCCTAGGCAACATTTGTTGTTTTACTAGGTGTGCTCCTGACACAAATGCCACTCTAAATTATGCTCCCCTTCAAGATGCCTTTTGGCCGAATTCTAAGGTAGCACTGCATGCATCTTTAGTGGAGGCAACAAATTATGCAACGCAATGAATATCCGTATCTAAGATGGAGGATTGAGTCTGGGGAACGGTAAAGTATTTTATTAATTACGTAAAAGTATTGATTACTAAGTGCAATAAAACATGCACAATCATTTTTGTTGTTTTTGCTTGTTTGTGTTTAGGGTACTGGGTCCTTGGCTTAGCAACATGATAAAGTCAAACCAGAAATGGAATGAGGAGGAGACTGATCACTCATAGAACAATGAATAGGAGATAACACAGTACAGCTGCTACATAAATTGAAGTCCTGCCAATTGCCTTTGATAGTTTATTTAATCTAGAACAGTGTTTCCCAACCGGGCATATGTATAAAAGCCTACATTAAAATCTGTCATATAAATTGGTCTCTTCATTAGAAATTAGCCTACTGATTTTTTTTAATAATATTAAAAATATCTGTATGACTTTATATTCTGCAGTTCTTCCCTGTTGTACCGAATATATACACTTTTCAAATTATCATATCGAAGTTAGAAATTCAAATATTGTGACAAAATTAATTTTGTAGGGTGCCACAAGTTTGTTAAAATTTCCAAAGGGTGCCGCGACTTAAAAAAGGTTGGGAAACACTGATCTAGAACACACCAACTTGAAAACCATGTGATGAGCTAAAGAAGATAAATCTATGATCCAATTGATGTCCGATTTGATTACGGATTTATAATATGCTATAGAAATACAATATTGCAATCTTCAATTCAATTGAATTAGAACTGAACATGTCTGCCTATTGCCTACATAGAAAATAGGTTTTGAGGAAAGCTGGACAATCTGGAGATTTCTTTTTGTGATTCCATTTCCTCCCTACTTAAAAACATTCACAAAAGTATTGCTTTAGGATTTATTGTTTGAACTGTCCTACAGGCAACACACTATTATTAGTGATAGAGAAATAAAATAAAAGCATGGCAGCATTGTGGGGTTTCTAGATAAAGGCCAGCAGCACTGCATATTTTAGGTGTCTCATTTCTAACCACTTTAGATCTTAGAGCAGTCTTCTAACAAGTAAATAAGTTAAATTAGGTGTGCTAAATAAGGACGATCCAAAATAAGAAATGTACTGGCAGCCACTGTAATGATTCCAAACAAGTCAACTGAGTCCTCAATTGACTCAGTCCTTCAAGTCATGTCGGAAAGATCGTATTTACGAGTTGAACGCACTTGAACGTCACCACAAAGTTGTAATTACCAGTAGGGAACTTTGGATTTTAAGCCCTGCGTTTCCGACTTCCGAGTCATGTCAGTGAGCAAATATGTTGGATGCAATGGATGCAGCATCTGTATTAATGCTGAATTTGTTAAAAATAACTTGTTTTTCCATTTAAAATAAAACTTAACTGGCATATAAAAAATACCATTGTATTGAACAACCATAAGAGAATATGTTAAATTTACAGCACCTTCATACATTGAATAAAAATGAAACAAAAACACACCTGATGCGCATTTATTCATCATTTTGTGGAGTTTAAAAAAAAATCTTGTTGAATTTTATGCAGAAAAGGCATCACCATCTGGCTGATCTAAGTTATTAGAACACACCTGCTGTCGTAATTACGACTTCCCAACTCTGAGTACTTGAACACACCAATAGATATTTACCAACCTGCAATGTCAACTCTAACACACCTAGAACTTTTAACAAACCCCAAAACCTTCATCATCAGATGTGTTTGATTACAGTTGGATCTGAACTCTGCGGTAAGGCAGATAATCTTTGCCATAGAGATTCAAAACCAAAATAAACATAACACATTGGCAGTGATAGGACTTAGGAAGTCATCCTTATGAGAAGTGTGGGTGGACTGTCTGCAACGTCTTTAAGAGAGTGCAGCACAGCGGAAAGACATCTCAAAAGGGCCTTTCGTGTTTTTCTTTGTTTCCGTTGTTGAACGCCGCACACAAATGACGTCTCTGTCGACCGGTTCCTAGTACACTGTCGGTGCGAATGCAACCCTTTAAATGGTACTGGGAAATTGTTCGCGCAAAATCGTCCCAGTACTTTAGTACTGTCCATTAAGTTCTGGAACTAAAGCGGTGCGAAAGGCGCTAAAAGTGGTTGAGAGATGTGTTCCCTGCCACGGGATCTTGCTGCTCTACTCTCCACCCACACAAAGTCACCACGATACAGATCTGTCCAACATTTTTCTGATGAGAAAAAATAACACATCAAAAGGAGAGATGCACACCAGTGGAACCATCCCAAAGAGAGCGAGAGAGGGTGAAGATAACACCTGCACACCAACGGTTCCCTCTCTAAAGTGAAAGAGCAGATGATTGGAGCCCTGTGTTTGGGAGCCGTCCTGCAAAAAGATTGAGCTGATGTTGTGGAAGTGTGGCACTGGTTGGGCAAGGCTGTGAATGGCCACACAAACAGTCTTGTTTTTCTCTCTTTCTTGACCCTTCAACTACGCTCCCTCTCCATGTCAGAGACACACACACACAAGAGTGGCCACAGAGGAGCAGGGTGAATCAGACACACTGTGCCCATGGCAAGAGGAATAGAAAACACTTAGACAGCCAATGCGCTCTGAATGTTGATGAGGCAGCCCTTTATATGGCGGCACTGGGAGGATGGCAGCAGGCAAAGTGTGGGCGGCACATACTTCACTGCCTACCCATAGCCTAGATATGCTCTCATTTAGGGATTTGAGGGAGATTTTTCCTTTACATGCTTGACAATCAAGACTGAGGATGTGGAGAGGAGAACACACTGATGGCTCAAATTGGAGAATTGAGAAAGGAAATTAACGGCTTACTACAGTTAGAAGTAGAGAAAAAGGCAAGATTTTTTAAAACAAACTTATTATGAAGCAGGACCAAGAGCAGTTAAATTATTGGCAATGCGAATGCAACAAATTAATAACTTAATCTCTAAATTATGCGATCCCAAAACATATCAAATTAAATTAAATACGATCCAAAAGATATTGAAAGTATTTTTAAGAATTACTATGAAAAACTATACAAACAGACCTCTGTAATGGAGAGAACAAAAGTACTAGAGTTCCTAAATACATTAGATCTGCCCTCTATTGGTGATTTACAAAATAAAATCTTAACTGCAGAAATAACCACCGAGGAATTACAACAAGCCATGGATAAACTAAAGTCAGGCAAAGCACCAGGGAGTGATGGATTCCCTTCAGAGTGGTACAGAATGATGCCATTGCTAATGGACACCTTCAACTAGGTCATAAAAGAAGGAAAATTTCAAATAAAGACAGAAATAAAGACAGGGAACACTATCAAAATTATAGACCTATATCACTCCTTAATACAGATTACAAACTTTATAGTTCTATTTTAGCATCCAAAATACAATTGTTCTTACCAGATTTGATAGATGAGGACCAAACAGGTTTTGTTAAAGGTCGACAAACATATGAAAATATTAGAAGAACTCTCCATATAATAGATAGGCCTCATCGAAATAAACTACCTGTTGCCCTAATCAGTCTTGATGCTGAGAAGGCCTTCGACAGGGTCAACTGGGAGTTTCTATACTTATCACTAGAGAAGTTGGGTTTTAACGACAAATCTATCCAGTGTATAAAGTCAATATATCAAAACCCAACAGCTAGAGTGAGAGTAAATGGGTCTCTATCAGAAAGATTTCGCCTGGAAAGAGGAACTAGGCAGGGTTGCTGTCTTAGTCCTTTTCTCTTCGCCATCTATATAGAACCACTGGCTCAATTAATCACACAGCATTTGTTGATACCAGGGGTGGAAATCAATGGTATAGAACATAAAATTAGTCTGTTTGCAGATGACGTTATGATTTATTTAGCTGAACCCAAGAAACATTTCACAAACCTTTTGCAAGTGTTAGAGATATTTAATGAATATGCCGGATATAAATTAAATGTAACAAAAACCCAAATTCTTATGTTTAAAGGTCCACTGAAATGCTTAGAGACATCCTTATAGATAACCTTAAGACTAACATATTGATACTAACACCCAAAAAACTTTAATTTTGATTTCATGGGGACCTTAACTGTAAACCAAACAAGGAACTCAAACAAAATTATGACATTATTTTTATGACATACATTATGATAAAATTATCAATTGGGACGCAAAATGTCTAAAATACCTAGATGTAAATTTAACTAAAGACTTAAAATTGTATAGGGCCAATTACGATCTAATTACTAATAATATAAAGAGCGATATTGAGAGGTGGTCCATGTACCCCATGAGCTTCAGTGACAGGATAAGAGGAGTAAAAATTAATATTTTACCGCGTTTGCTGTATCTGTTTCAATTACTCCCAGTGGAAATCCCACCAAAGCAATTTTGTGAATGGGATAAATTAATATCCAGGTACATATGGGGTGGTAAAAGACCCCGAGTGCGCTATTCAACACTCCAATTACCTAAAGAAAAAGGTGGTATGGCTCTTCCAGATCTTAAAAATGATTTCTATGTAGCACAAATACGTCCCATTTTTTTACTGGTGTACTTCTAGTTACATAGCCAAATGGAAAGACATAGAAACAAATATACAAGATCTTCAAGTTCAGTCTTTTATAGACTGAATATAAAAGAGATGTAGATTTTATAGAATGAGTTAGCAAATGGCTGCAATATAACAAAGAGTGAAAAATTGAAGGGGGTCTGAATACTTTCCGTACCCACTGTATGTATAGGACTATAGCTGTATATGCTGTGTAGCATAAACCTGATTTGTATGTTTAATATCTCTCCTTACTTTTTTTGTCAATATTACTTTATTTTTTATGTGCATTGTTAATCTTGTATATTAAACTAAATAAAAAAAAAAGTAAAAAAAAATAAAAAAAAAGAATCATAAATAGACCTGTGCTTTACTACACCCTTATTTTTCATTTTCAGCGCTTGTATATATTTGAAGTTTAATTATAAATGTATGAGGGAAAACGCTTATTTACTATTTTTACTAAGATGTTATTGTTCCTCATACCTGCTGGTTGAACATGGAAGCTTTTCGGGACTTGTAAGCTCAAAAACCATAGTAATCTATTGTATAGCCCTCATATGTCACATTGTAATGGGTGATGTTAAAAATATCCCAGATCTAAAATTGTGCCATCAATAATTATATTTGAATCCAATGCTTGTGCGGTACTGCACAACATTACCCATTTAAAACTTGAACACCCATTTCCAGTCCTGGGGCCTGATGTATAAACGGTGTGATAAATGCATATGCAATAAATGGATAATGATTTTATGTCATTTGAGTGCTCCATTAATGAGAGTAGGATATTTAATTCAGTATGTCCGAATTTGCATGGAAAATGGTGTACACACAATTCAATGCCCATTTTGTGCATACAGCATTTTCTACGTACCTACCAAACTGCCCATATTGAACCGACTCGAGCTGAATAACAACACCTTTTGTAGAACTGCTTATATCTGATCAACTTAACACTGTTATTGATCTAAACTAAACCAACATTAAACTGACTTGAGATAAATGATGGCACTTTGTGGCACTAATAGGTTGTTAAAAAAAAGGTGCGCTCGTTCAAAACAATTGGATTCGATCCTTCGCTGGCTGTGCTGATTTAAATCTAGCGGTTCTGTTGTGTTTCGTGTCGCAAGTTCAGTGACGCAGGTAGTAACGATTCTCTCCGCCCAATCAGTGATCAGCAGAGTTTACACGTCACGTTTTGGTAACGGTACGGTTCACTTGGAACCTCAACCGAGGTGGTACTGAAAAAAGTACCAGGTACCAGGTACTGTACCCAGTGGAAAACCCCCCAAAAGTGAACCATACCGAACCGTACAGTGACGTACCATGCAGTGGAAAAGCGCCATAACTGTGTTGTTCTGAAGTACCACTGTAATTTGCTGCCAATTTTCTGTCTTCTATCAGAAACACTTGCTGGAGGCTGACAAATAGGAAACTTTAAACATCTAATTCTGTGAAGAGCATTTTGATTCAGGAATCAACAATTATTTTCCGCTACTCTTAATTGGTTCCTTCATTGTAGGGCTGCACGATAAATCGAAATGGAATCGAGATCGCGATTTGACAGAAGCTGCGATTGTCATGCGTATCTTTCAGTGAAGCACGGTTCTGTGATCAGCAGTAAATCTCCATCCAAAGGCCAGAAGGCGCTCTCACGCGGAAACTCCAAATACGCTTCGCAGAAGAAACCCAGAAAATGCCTATCGCTGCAGCTGAATAAACAGAAGATTCAACTGCTTTCATTGATTCAACATAACTAATAAACACACGACTATGGCAATATATGGTTTATCTGAGTTCTTATTATTATAATTTTCATTAATATAAAGTATATTTATAATGCAATGCCTTTATCACTGCTTAAATACTATGAAATATGTTGCGTGCCTTATTCTGTGTAAGAAGCCACATCATCTCTCAGAAGGATTTATTTCAAACACTCGACTGACATTATGCAGTGAGCTTGGAGTAAAAATATGTTATTAAATGTGGTATTCTCATATGCTTTCAGTGCTGATTACAGAACCGGCATTACTATCAAAATGCACATGACAATTGCATTTGATTAATCGTGCAGCCCTACTTCATTGCTTTGTTTTTTTTAAACTAATGAACAATTAAAATGGGGTGTCAACAGTTCTATGGATCTTTGACACAATTCAGTTGTTTTTTCATGTTTGGATCTCTTTTTTATCTATTCACTGTGCCAACAAAGTTACTTGCTTGTATGCATACAAAATATGATTGACTTGTTTTTCATCATTCCACTTGGAAACTCTGTTTCTGTGTTGATACAATGAGCTCTGAGGAACAACAAATCACTGTGGCAAGTTAGTAACCAGAATTTTGTTGGAGTGAACTAGATATCTATGAGCAGAAATACAGTATTTCAAGTTAAGTCTTAAAATGTCATATTTATGGATGGACACAAATTCAGATCTATCGAAATCTAGACAAATTTTTCACGTTCTTTACAACCAATCAGGGCCACTATGTATGTATGGATTTATTTATTTTCCCTTATGTATTTATTTATTATCCCTGGCTTGGCTGCTTTACATGTCAATCAGACTGCCTCTTCCTTTTAACCGCATTGGCCAGACTTTTTCACAGGTTCAATCAAAAGTCTGTCTACTGAACATTTGTAACCTCAGCTTACATCACAAGCTCTTACCACAGCATATTTTCTTACCGTCCTCAGTTTCTTGCCACACAATGCCCTCCAGGTTGACACTGGTGCCCGGCTCGCAGGGTCCCAGGCACTCTGGCTCAGTGGACAGGGCCACGTCAGATGTGTTGACAGCCACCGAGCGCGTTCGCACCATAAGCTGCTCACAAGGTGAGGCGATGTCACTGTTTCCCATAGAGGCGAGGAGGTGAAGCGGCGGAGGGGCCGGGGTGGAGACCGGAGACTCCATCTGAAGAAAAACAGCAAGAGAGAGACAAAAACAAGGAAGATAAGAGCTGATGGATCCCTGACAGAAAATAAATGACACCTGGAGAATATCTGCACATGCCCTTAAGGTGGACTCTATTTTATGAAGGCTGTTACAGAGAGGACCTGACCTGCACCCTGCTGGACAGTGGAGCTCATTAAGAGCCAGGGATGCTTTGAGCTACTTAAGCCTAACTCCAGGGAAACAGGGCCCACACAGCATACTCACTGACACCACATCATCTCACCGTGTGAACACGGGCTTGTTTATTCAATTAAGGGCCTGTAGCTGTGTGGTCAGGCGCTCTAATTGACCCTACCTGCATTCAGGGGCCACGATGGACACCAGGCAGGTAAACAGACAGAAATAGTCCGGTATTAATAGGGCATGCTGGTTCACATGGCAGCAAAAGTTCACTTGGTGGCCATCATGGTATTTTCCTATGAGGAATCTGTCTCTGTCTCTGTCTCTGAGGACATTGACAATAATATAATTATTTTGATAAGATTGGGTAAAATCAAATTACTTTTGCATTTATTTTTGTTACCACTAATGTCACTTTTAATGGAAAAGGAAAAGGAATAAGATGATCCAATGATATTCAACCACGACTCATGACCAATGTGAAAAACTGCAAAATTCAATGCGAAAAAAACCCACCATAAAAAAAATAAAAAATATATTTTGCAATGCCATTTAATTCATCCTAAAATGCTATATTATGTCATATGTGACCCTGGACCACAAAACCAGTCACAATTAGCACAGGGATATTTCTAGCAATAGCCAACAAAACATTGTATGGGTCAGAATTATCGATTTTTTTTTAATGCCAGAAATCTTTAGGATATTAAGTAAAGATCATGTTCCATGAAGATATTTTGTAAATATCTATCAAAACTTAATTTTTGATTAGTAATATGCACTGCTAAGAACTTCATTTGGACAACTTTAAAGTTGATTTTCTCAATATTTTGATTTTTTTGCACCCTCAGATTCCAGATTTTCAAATAGTTGTATCTCGGCCAAATATTGCCCTATCCTAACAAACCATATATCAATGAAAAGCTTATTTATTCAGCTTTCAGATGTACATATAAATCTCAATTTCAAAAAAATGACCGGTTTTGTGGTCCAGGGTCACATATATATTTCCTCCTAAATAAAAAACAGGGTGTTGCACTTCTATGCAATAAAAAAATACACAGGCAAGGAAAAAATAAAAGATGACTGCATGTATTTATAACCAGGGTTCATCAACATCAGGGTATGTGTACCACCACTGGCACGTGGAAGAGTAAACACTGGTGCACAAACTAAAATGGAGAGAGAGGAATATTACATGATTGTAATTATATTTAGTTGTTTACTTTAGAAACGCTGAAGTCAGGGTCCAAAATTAACAGGAGCTAGGCAGCAAATGAGAGGTTTTGTGAGTTAATCCAACATTACATGTGAATAAAAAATTACATGATTCAAGTCTAAAGTATACAAACCGCCTACTAGAGAAAAGATCCGCCATCACGTGTTTTCCTCCAGGACTCCATGTGGAATATTCCTCACATGAAGTCACCAAATATGAGGAAGAAATCACAGTGCAAACCAAAAACTGATGCGCATTGCAGTGGGTCACAAAAGTAAATGTTTATTTGGGAAATGTAGTGCCACTCACATTTACAATAGTGTTGCTTTAATGCTGATGGGAATGTATATTTAAAGATTTTGAGTCTTTTTTAAGACTTTTAAAGATTTTTTTAAAGAAACGAACCCTTTTTTTTAGCAAGAAAAAAAATCTGCTGTAAATAAATGCTGTTGTTTTGAACTTTCTATTCATCAAAGCAGCATGAAAAAAGTATCATGGTTTCAACAAATATATTAAGCAGTACAATTGTTTTCAACATTTACCGTTTTCAAATAAAGCAATAAGCCCCAAGAAGCTGTGGTTTACAGTGAATTTATAACAGCTTCGCATCGTGCCTAAAACCCCCTTAGCTGTTATAAATTCACTGTAAACCACGGCTTCACGGGGCTTATTGCTTTTATAAAACGGTTATTCTATATATGTAGTAAGGTTTCACAAAATAAAACAGAGCAAATAAAGTGTAATGATATTAATAAAAACATTATTCTTCCACCAAACAATATAGTTCCTCAGAATCAGTTGTGGTTGCAACAAAGTGGTTGCAGAGCAACACACAAACGTAAACAAAGGTGTATGTTTGTAGAGTAATTTACAACAGCTTCGAACGTGGCTCAGCCAATCCGAATCAAGGGCCGGAACTATCCGTTTTCAAATCAGCATATTAGAATGATTTCTGAAGGATCATGTGACACTGAAGGCTGGGGTAATGGCTACTGGAAATGTAGCTGTCTTCACAGAAATAAATTAATTTTTTTCTTAAATACTTAAACATAGAACAGTTATTTTAAAATGTAATATTTCAGAATTTTTTTATTGTATTTATCAAATATTTTTGAGCAATGTTGTTCAATGAGACTTTTTTAGAAGCAATAAATGTTCAAATTTTATTTTATTTTCTAAATATAAGGCCTTATGTGTTATACCGAATATAGTATACTTAGAAATCAATGGTGATTGAACTTCCTGTTAAAATGGTTCCCAAACCTGATCTAAATGAAGGACCCTCATTACGAGGAAGAGGATCATGTGAAAAATTGTAAAGCATGTTTGAATTGTGCCTAATGACCTGTTATCACTTGTGATTGAGATGATAACAGGTTCAGAAGCTCCACGACTGTTTTTACCTCCTGCATGAAACATCACACCAGCGAGAGAAGCTCATGTCATCTCAACCGCCTGCTGATTTATGATTATGCGTGACTCGCCAGAGTAGTAGCTGGTGCGCTGACAAAACAGACGAGCAAACATCCAGCTGTCAGCTCTCCCAGAAAACACACAGACATGCTCAAACACACTACAGGCCGTTCAAATATACTTACAGCCCTAATATCCGCCGTACAACATTCATCAAGCGATTACCTCGCAGGATCTGTACGTGCTCTGCTGTATATCAGCGAGCACATTCATGACTTTTAATAGTGACCAATAATGAGGAGCACATCGCACAGACCGCTGATACTGACAAATGAGCCTTTAGAATGTAAATGAAAAAAAAAACGTCCAAGTGGTTTTGATGCCAAGTGCCACAAACTAGCTGTATTGCCAGCAGATCTTTGGCAGAAAACAACTGTCATGTGTATACAGAGAAGGGTAGGAAAAACTGAGACCCTTAAATGAAATAAAAAAATCCAGTTCTTCATCTTAATCTTTTCCTGAGATGAGAATTCAATGTGATTTATAAATCTTGCCCAAACGTCAGTCATTTTTGTTAAGCACAGATGCTTTTAATACTCTTGCAAAACACCAACATAGCCCAAAAAAATATAGAAGAAGTGAAAGAGACATGAAGAAATAAAATACCCTGAAACTCTTAAAATGATGATAAAGAGCCTATTCTTTAGCAGTCAGCACACCCACGGGCCGCCCACAGTCCATTTGCTGAGCGTCTAAAGCATTTATGCTTATAAACCTGGAATGTACTTTCCTGATCTTATAAGCTTTAATCTGATTGGTAGTTAGGCCCAATCCCAATTCTATTTTATACCCCTTCCCCTTCCCCTCCGCCTCCGCCTACCCCTTCCCCTTGTCCCTTGAAACAGAGTGTCAAGGGGTAGGGGTGAAAATATTCCCCTAAGAATTGGGACACCACTACTATGCCGTGTAAACTCACTCTAAAAAGAGAAACGCACAGACGCGCATACACGCAACTTTAATCTCTCTCTCTCACTCTCTCGAATTGGCAATATTTGAGAAAAGGGTTTAGCGATTTATAATTATTGGGGGACTAGCCCCCCTCAATGTCTATGGTGGTTATCGCTAGGCCTGTTGCAATAAACAATATATCGACTTATCGCGCAATATATGTACATGACCTCAATAATTTTTAGTGACGCAATATATCGCCCATTATATTTACTTAAATTAATGTCACCATGTTTTTTACATTCCACTTGCGCCTGTGTCTTTTGCAGCTTCTCGTACATAACGTGGTGTAG
>NW_015558577.1:373108-375849 GCF_001515605.1 Sinocyclocheilus anshuiensis | reverse complement strand
ATTAATGTCACCGTGTTTTGTACATTCCACTTGCGCCTGTGTCTTTTGCAGCTTCTCATACATAACGTGGTGTAGTCATGAGGTGCTAGTTCAAATTAAAAAAAAAGCTTCTACAAACAAAGTTTCATCTGCAGATTTGGTCTTGTTTAGGGATTTGTGCCTTTGTGCATATTGACATCTGACTGCCAAGTAGTGATTGTGTTTTTCAGCAATAGTGTGCAGCCTTCTCCAACCAAAAGATAATCGAGACACCCCTACCCCTTCATGTGAACGCGCGAAACGGAGGGGTAGGGGAAAGGGGAAGGGCTAAGGGGTAGAATTGGGATTGGGCCTTAGTGGTACACAGTGTCTTTTTTCAGTACACTTGGAAACAGTTAGACTTCTGAGGAACAATTAATCACTGGATTTGCCAAAGTTGATCATGTTTTCATGTAGGTAGGCATTAAATCTTTAAATGATACTCTTTTTTTTTTTTTTTTAGGAGGCACTTTAAACAAGTACAAGTTCACCTGATATCGATTTCAAATAGATATCTATTTCCCATGAAACAAAGCAAACTGTTGTTGGTAACCTTATGTTTTGGTCAGACAGTGCCTTACTGTTTAAATGGATGGTTGTTGACCAAATTAAGCTGCAATGTGAGGAAGACCGTGTCAAGATTTCTTTCTGCATATCTGTTACCTAAACTCTGGAATTCTAAGTAGTGGTTGACTACTAAGATCTGAAATAAAAATATTTATAATGACAGCAATTAAGATTAACAAATAAAACTGAAGAAATATATGAAAATTTTGTACACAATATTGGTCAAGCAGGGATATTGACCAGTAATTTCAAAATTTCCAAAAATATTAGGGTTGGATATTGACAACTACTGAATGATTAATGCATACATCATTATTCAATAAATCACAAAGCATTAATTGCTGATATTTAATTCTACATTACATTTTTACATTTTGTGTAAAAAAAAATGAAAGTGTAAAAAATGAAATAACATAAAATAATATAATTAAAAATTTAATTAAGAAATAAAATTATTGTTAACTATTTAATTAAAATTAAATATAAATAAAAACAATATTTTTAAAAGTGAATTTAGTCACAACACCATTGTTTGAAAGCATGAAATGCAAATATGTTTTAAAATCTGCAAAGTATATTAAGTGTTATAAAATAATTAGTGATTTAAAGGGGTAATCGGATGCAAAGTTCACTTTTACATGTTGTTTGAACATAAATGTGTGTTGGCAGTGTGTGTACACATCCACCCTATAATGATAAAAATCCACCCAGTGCTTTTTTAAATAGCCATAAATAATTACCCCTTGCTCAAATCAAGCCATGCTCACATGCTTGGCTGTGTGATGTCACACAGGCCAAGGCCCCTCCCACAATTGTTGATTGACCATGGCGTTTTACCATAGACCCGCTCTGAGTGAGCTGTCATCAGTCCGCCATTGTTTCGATGCTGGAGCAGGGGTAAATAAGAATGGCTCCTAAGCGATTGAGGTGTTCTGTTGTTTTAATGTAATAATGAACATAGCAGTCATCATTTACTCCCGCCATCTGAGCCGCCGAAGACGCAGAGGATTACTTTTGTTTGTGAAGGGAATGCACCCCCTGATCTACCTAAATGTGTTTAAGTTTGCGCGAATCATTTGTGATCCAGCTTCACCTACAAGATGAAGTGAGAATGTTAGCAAATCGCCTTTCCTAATAATGTGCTAGTTAGCAAGTTCCGTGGCTAAATGCCGCTAAAGTAAACAGCACCATGAGAATGGCTCGTCACCCCATGGAAGAGAGGGGCGGGGTGAGCAGAGCTCATTAGCATTTAAAGGAACATGCAACAAAATAGGTTGCTGTGAAAAGAGCTGTTTTTGGCAAGGTAAAAATGGCGTTGTTTTACACTACCATTGAGAAATTTTAACCAAAGCATGTTATAGACTTTTCATTAGGAACCTAAAGAATCATATCAACTTGTGGAAAATGGGCAGCCGATGACAGATTTCTAAAGACAGATTTTAAGCAAGCATTACATGACAAGAAAAGGTAATCAGGTAATCAGGTAAAAGGTTTTTTCTGGAGATGAGGTGGGCTTGAAGACAGCTAGGGCCAACCTTTCCCGCGGCATCAGAGAGGCAAAAAGACAGCACTCCAGGAGGATAGCCCATCGTTTCAGCGACAGCAGAGACACTCGGAGCCTGTGGCAGGGGATACAGACCATTACGGACTACAAGCCCCCACCACGCACCTGTGACAGCACCATCTCCCTGCCGAACGAGCTGAACGTCTTCTTCGCTCGCTTCGAGGCACAAAACAGCACCACTGCACAGAAGACTCCACCTCCTCCCGGCGACCAGGTGATGACGCTGTCCCCGGACAGCGTGAGGAGATCCCTCAGCAGGATCAATGCACGCAAAGCTCCGGGTCCTGACAACATTCCTGGGCGTGTACTGAGAGACTGTGCAGTGGAACTCACTGATGTCTTCACAGACATTTTCAACATCTCGCTAAGCCAGGCTGTTGTCCCCACATGCTTCAAAGCCACCACCATCATTCCAGTCCCGAAGAAGTCGTCTCCATCCTGCTTCAATGACTACCATCCAGTTGCACTTACCCCCATCCTCATGAAGTGCTTTGAACGGCTAGTCATGCACCACATCAAGTCTGCCCTCCCCCCCTCCCTGGACCCCTTCCAGTTTGCATAACGGTCCAACCGCTCGACCGATGATGCCATC
>NW_015558577.1:361891-372111 GCF_001515605.1 Sinocyclocheilus anshuiensis | reverse complement strand
GGACTCTCCCACTCCCCCCTCCCAAATACACACACACAGTCACTTTAAATCAGTCTAAATAAGCTCTTTTTGCACTACAAATCATTATATCTGCACTGTTGTTTACTTCACTGGTTTGCACTCTATCTGCCATGTGCCGTGTGCTGCTTTATATATATTTTTTTATATATTTTTTTACATTTTACCTTATTTGTATATTTGTATAGTTGTATTTTATACTTAATCTGTATATCTGTATTTATGTTCTACTGTTAGTGTTATCTGTATGCACCAAGGGTCTGAGAGTAACGCAATTTCAATTCTCTGTGTGTATGTGCTGTACATGTGGAAGAATTGACAATAAAGCAGACTTGACTTGACTTGAACTTAATCAAAATGTAAAAATACATAGAAATGAGATGCATAATTAAATATTCAATACTGTTTGAGTTAGATCCTTGTTTTTCTAGGAAGATATTGTATTAAATGCAATAAGAAAACGATGAACTAATACAAGTGTATTAGTTCAGTCTGGCCGTCTGTCACTAAGTCTAAAAGCAATTCAACTTACAAAAATGAAGATAAAACTGTAACTAATGAACTATCTTTTTCAAGAGGTTATCAGATCTCATAAAACCCTTACAATGCGATCAACAGTCCACATCGGCTACATTCACATACCAGAGGCCAAACTACGAGCCAGTTCCACAAGAGTGGAAGTACACTCAGGCCTGAAGAATGCAGAAGCAAGCAGAAGCCATGCATACTTAAGAGTTCAAAGCTCAACTCTATTTCACTCACAGAGAAACCAATAAGTTCACTAAGCCAGGAAAAAGGCGAAGCGGCCACAGGAGATGAGACGAAACTTCACAGCAGTTGCCAGATGAAACAGCTTAATCTTCAGCCGTCTGTGGAGATGCACTAAACAAACAGGGTCTAAAAAGAGAATCATCCTCAGGTCTCTCGTCGACATCTTTACAAACAATGAGATAAGATTATATCATCACCCTTCCAAGTAAGAGAAAACAGTGTTTCTGCATTCCTGTTTACAGCTTTTGGCTTAATAACCAGCACTGCTATAGATTCAAAAGCAGGGAGCCCAAATACATCAAAACCACAACAGCAGAGATTAATTCTTGCCTAATTAAAAAACAATAATCGCCCCTCTCCTGTATCCAGTTCACTGATGCTTAGCCTTCCGTAAGAGCCACAAATATGGAAGTGATTTTTATAAAAGATGAAGACGTTTTCCGCAGGCAGAGAGAAAGCCTGTGGAGCTTGATATTCGCCTGTTGCTATAAGGACAGATTCTGCATTCTCAGAAGACATCCTTAAAAAAAAATAATAGGGGGGAATAAAACAATTGCCTTTTATGACTCCAAACACAAAACAGCAAGAATCAATCAGAGAATGATAGCAGTGCCTGGGGGTGAAACGGTGAGATGGAATCGATGGAGCCTAATAAACAGGCAATCAGCACGCACGCATGATGGGCTCTGTAACGTCTTTGACCCATCAATCTCAACTGGAAAGCTATGCAGCTCGAATGGAATATCTCAAGCTGTTTTCCCACCTGGTTTCATTACTTTGCTCCAAACTTGAGTTTGAAAAAGAATCAATACGAAGAATAATTAAGCTACTTGAAGACAAACAATTAGACCTAAATAGGTAAATTACACATGATTAACTGTGGTCTGTTTCTGCATGAAAGGTCAGACTGCTTTCATTTCAACATGAACTATATCCTAGATGAGTGGTTTTCAAATGCTTTGATGCCCACAAAATAAGAAGAACCCCCTTGCAAAAGGACACTAGGGGTGTAACGGTACACAAATTTGACAGTTCGGTACGTACCTCGGTTTTGATGTTTTTTATTAACCAGTGGTTTACTGAACAAGTTGCTCTTTCTTTAAATAAATTCAATTTTAATAAAAAATTTTCTTAGGAACAAAAATCTACCTCAGCTTATGCTCTTAACTATAGGGACCCTTTAACATTAAAAGGTTAGAATTAACAACAGACTACAAACTTAAATTTAATTACTATTCATTTTTAAATGTAATAATCAACACTCAACTTAAAAAAATTGTATGCAAACATGTTAATTGCACATAATGCAGTTTTTAAATTAACTTCTAAAGTATAACATTTCTATTTGTTGCAGAAATATAGGCACTTCATTTATAGACTACAGTGGCTGTCATAACTTTTTCATAACAGATTCATTTAATCATAGGCTACATTAAATCATTAAAGTCCCCCTGTAGTGAAAATCAAGTTTTTTTTAATGTTGTTTATTTGTCTATGTTCTGTTTTTAATTTGCTTTTAGACAAACCATGTGCCAATCCATTAATCAACACCATTGAGTATTTTCTCCTTAAAACTGTAGTTTCCCAAAGGCAGTCCCAGAAACGTGGTTTGAAACGGCCCTCGGTTTGCTACATCACAAAATTCAATAACCAATCACGTGAAGGGATAGATTCCTTTCATTAGCATATCCCTCTCTCCATTTATACAAACGCGGCGCACATAGAGATCGCATGCAAAATATACCAATAGGATTACCAGCACAAAACCAAAAATAAAATAGAGCAAAAACCCATGAAGCCGTGGTTTAACATGAATTTAGAACCGCTAACTTGAATAATAAACCCGCGGCAACAGTGTAAAAGTAGCCCCACCTCTCCCGCATTGGCGTCCGCACTTCACGCACATATCTCGCGGGCGCGAATTGGAATCACAAACTTGGCTGCATTCGAGTCTTCAAGGCATTTTGAGGACACACCATCATCAAGTAAGTAACTTTAACGACTGTTACAGTAGCCACTGTAGCTGTCCGCTAGTAAAAACATAGTTTTATCAGTCATTATACGTGGATCAGGAGGCCCTGGCTGGAGGCGGGGCTAATTTGCATATTCATAGATTCGCGTATAGTAAATGAGGCAAGGGTGTAGCTATTAAGCAACATTCAAGCTATTTTAAGGCATGAGAAAATAATTTTCACGAGAAAAAAACATTTAAATATGTAATTTTGATGATCAAAGATGAGTTTTAAGGAATACAATTTTTGACTACAGGGGGACTTTAAGACATCAGGTAACAGGTAAAGTAAATATAATGAAGTAGCCTATAGTCTAATATTTCAAAAAATGCTCTTCTCTAGACTTAATTTCTCTATCAAATAACGAGCTGTAGACACTGATGACTTGCCTGAGGTAAATGAAATGCTACGTGACATTCTGTTTAGAAGTCACTTTATTGACGTCTTTCCACGGTTGAAACACTGATTGAGCGATTACATGAGATGTTCATTCATGTTTATTTAGAATTAAAAGTGATAGTAAAGAGGAAGGAATGATCATGTTCACTCGCGCTCCGCGCTGCCCTCAGAACTGACCGCATTTACACTGCACACGTCTGCGGCACGTTATGGCTCTGATACGGCCACCGGAGCTGATCGTGGCCACTCTAGTCAATGCTTGTGTTTATACCAGCTGCGCCGCAACATTTTTTTGAAGCAGCCCAGAAGTGGCTCTCAAGATGTGTTATACGGCGATCTGTCATGCCACATCAAAGACTGTCAAAACGCCATTTTTTGTTTTAATTTCCTGGAAAAAATTGACATAAGATGAATTTTCACTTGTGCAGTGGTTAAAACAATTCTGTATTTGTTCGGTACACATGCGTACCGAAACGAAAAGACCCATACCGAAAATTTTCGGGGCAAATACGTGTACCGTTAAACCTCTAAAGGACACCCTTATTAAAATATTAAATTGGGCTATATAATTTTATGCACGAAAACCCATTAATACTGTGATAAAAACATTATTATATTATAAAAAAACAATTATATTCATTTATTGTTTCTAAAATTAAATGATTGACTGTCGATTGTCAGTAGACATAAAATAATTACAATCAACCTCATGAGTTCTGGCCAGTATTTACAACGCAGAATGAAGTAGTAATAAAGTTGATGAATCTTTGTAAAAAAAAAATAAAAAATTATATCTCAAGTTCACATAATAACTTCAGTCCTAATAATATATTAAAAAAAGGTTTTAAAATACGGAGCGTTTAACCATTTTTTTCCCTACAGAATCTGGTACCAATTGGTAGCAGTAAATGTGCTCTCAAGTGGGTTTTCCGCAGCATGAAGACCAGTGTTTTCCAAAATTGGGTGAGCATCAAAGGTTCCCATCTACACATTACGCTAAACAGCTTTCACACAGACCAAAAACCCAACTCTGATGTCAAACAGACTCTAGTGTGAAACTGCCCTGCACAAAAACATGAAGCAAAGAGTCAGTTAAACCAAACCATGGCTGAATTCAACTGCCCTGCTCTGATAGCAGCTGGACTGGGGCTCCGAGGCAGTAATCTGTCAGCTTTACTTAACTGCTTCTGCGCTTTCCAAGATAACAGATGACCTACACTGATCAACTGAGCTTAAGCTTATTTCAAGCACTAAAACAGTATGTTGTCCATCAGCATGCCTTCATATGTCCTTTTGGTTCTTTTGGTTCTCTGAATTTGATGGCGAGATAAATGCTTTTAAAATTGAAGGTCGGTGGTTTAAAAACAGACATGGTTGAACAGTTCTATGGAAGTAAAGGAAAATTCTTTCCTGGACAAGGTCAAATTGTTTTTCATCACTATAAAAGATGCAAGCATGAAAAAAGGGGGAATAGATCTACACAAAAGACTAGACAGAGTGCAAAATGGAATTGAACATAGTGGTTTTTAAGTCATGTCAAATTCAATGCTCAAGATGTGACAACAGCTAATGCATAAAAATGCATCTGAATAAAACAAAATTAAAACAAGACAACTACTACCACAAACAGCCACGGTGAGCATTTCCTTGCAGTACACCTTCTTGCATTGAAAATGTGGTTGGATGGTGGACTGGCTTCTGCACAGCAGGTGTTTTGAGCGCCATTCTTTCAACATGGCTCGGTCGTGTCTGCCCATCCTCCATCCTGCCTCATTTGGCCTCCTCCATGCAGCTGGTTAAGCTTGGGCTCATGCCCAGTATTGTTTACAGGCCTGTGGGAGACTGGAGGGGAAGAGGGAAGGCCCCTGAGCTGAGCGAGAGTGGCGACCTGCATTCCTCATAACTGCTGCTAGAGAAAATGGATGCCTGAGAGAGGAACGCCAGCAGCAAAAAGGAAAGGCTTCACAGAAGCACTGCAGAAGATTATGCAGTCATGCAAAAATTCACCTTTAGAATTTCAAATTGATACAGATAATGATTTTTTTGGGGAACATGACTCAAAGGTTTGTTCACACTGCAGTGATTAAATCACGAGAAGTCGACAAGTTGCTTTACTCTTGGTTGCTACTAGCTGTTTCTGCTCGACTGCTGTTGCATGAAGTTCAAAGTCTTACCATTGGTGTGCATTTGCGTAAAGCTGAATTTGTTTCATCTTTGCTTCATTACCAACAGTTGCTGTCATTCATGTTGCTTCGAATCACCAAAAACATTGAAAAGAAAACTGAAAATGAAAAACTGTAAAAAAAAAAAATCAAAGTTTGTTGGAAATTATTGGAGTCTTTTACAAGAAAACACTACTTTAGTCGTTCTACTTCAGACTTTAATGCTTAATTCAATGTTACTTGCTGTTTCTTTGCTATTAATTGCACAATTTACTAACCATTTCTGAGAGAAAACAGTTTTTAAAACATTTTGTTCAGTGTAGAAGATGGGCAATGACTTTCAGCCAATGTCACTGTCAATGTGAACATCTTTACATTTAAGATCATGCTTCCACCAACAGGAACATGCCCAGATATTATTGCTGTCAAATCTGTATTGAGAAAGCATAATACCAAAGTGTCCACATACTATGGAACAGGCAAGTGAATCACTACGTCATTTTTAGGTCAGTTTTGACATTTTCTAATCCTAAAAAAAAAATTTTTTGTACAGATTCATACAACCCTTTTGGAGCCCCCTTGCAGGTCCCTAAGTCCCGCTTGAAAATCTCTGATGTTTGACTACCTTCTTCATTAATTCAACTGTATGAAATCTGCGTTAATACATAAATAAAAATATTAATACAAAAAGGTCAGTATGAAGATCAATTTCTGAAAGCACTGCAGTTCATTCTAAATGTCTGATGATGTGGAACCTTTCAGGACTGTTAGAATAACAGACAGCACACATGCTTTACGATCTTGTCATATAATGACAACGTTTTCTGTGAATAAAAATTAAGCTTGCTTGTTCCAGACACAGGAGATCCAACTAATTTCACGTTGCTTTGAGTGCTTTGTCAAACCACATCTTTCTTTCTTTTCTTAAATGCAAAAAGGGTGGCTGGAAAACCAACAAAAAAAAAGATCCAGATGTCAAGCCAAGCACTAATAATATGTAACAGATCAGAGAATGAGAGTGATAAAGAGTAAAACAGACGTGGAGGAGGGGGTAGCAGAGCAAATTCTTTCCCCTCCTCCATAATACCACCTCCTGGTGTGACTAGTCATTCACTAACAACAGTATCTATTACAATAATAATCCGCATTCTTGTTAAGGTCACCCTCTCTGGAAAAGGCTGGTTTGAGAGGAAATCAGCTCAGAAACACAGCCTCTTTAACACTCTACTTCGTCATACACCTTTTCACAACAAATGCAAAAGTGCAACACGACTCGGTGATGGGTGCCAAAATCAACATCCAGCGCTCCAGCAACATGAACTAGAACTTTGGCCCACAATCCTTAAGAAAAACAAGTTTATTTATAAGTCATTTTCCCAAATGCCCATTGTTATGATCCTTTTACGTTCGTTATCCTTTATTAAGTCACGTTAAAGCAGTCTTTTTACAACATACTTTAAATTTATTTTTGTTGGTCTTTAAATGATTTTTAAACTTTTAATCTTCAGCTATAAAATATCCATAATAGAAATATGAAATACATTGCATTATGTTTACAACTATGATAATCAAAACAAAGTGAAACAGAAACCATTTAATTTACTGTGTAAATCATGTTTTCAAAAACTATGCCACAGTCATTGCCACGCATAATTTCCACCACAAACAATTTCGCCACCAGTTTTTAGTAAAGTTTGTCTACTTTTCAGTATATATGACAATTTATCTTTTTTGTGTGTCATTTACAATCAAGCTGTGATTTAATCAAATTATGAATGTGTGGGAAAAATATTTGTGTCTAAAAATACATACAATGCTAAAAATAAAGTCTTTTTAATGGCATCTATGGTTTCATGAAGAACTTTAACATCTGTGGACTCTTTCCATTACACCAGAAGTTCTTTATAGTGGAAAAGGTTCTTTAGATTTTTAAAATGCTCTTCACACAATGAAAAACATGGTTCTTTTAAGAACTGTTCACTTAAAGGTTCTTTGGGGAACCTAAAATGGTTATTCCATGGCACTCCGAAAATCCTCTTCACTTAAAAGAGTGAAGATTCTTTATAGTGGAAAAGTGTTTTTTAGATTATTCAAATGTTCTTCAAATAAGGAAAAAAAGTTATTATAAGAACTGTTTACTCAAAGTTTCTTTGGGGAAGTAAAAATGTTTTTTCTATGGCATCAGTGCAAACCCTTTTATAAAATCAGCCTGAGCAAGCCAAGGTATGTTTAAAGTGTCATTTTCAAAACCATCATTTCGACCATGGAATGCTTTCAAACACAATACACCATTTGAGATGTGAGAATTTACGATTTTCAGAAAAAAACTTTATCTTCTATTCATTTTATGAGCTCAGATCTTAAGAGTTGTGATGAGATTGAAGTAAAACAAGTCAAAAAATGATTTAAGAACTGGAATTATGTCATTAAGATACACAGAATAAACATCTTATAACAAATTCCCAGTGTACAATAGTGCGCAATGACAGAACCAAAACAATGTTTTATATACCCACTTACAAGACAAGTTGTTTTTCATGCTGCTAGATTTCCCTAGAGAACCACAAGCCAACTATTTATGGAAGTAATGCATTCTGCTGCTTCCTCTAAACAGAGGAAAGACTCTATGTGGGTGGTACTCCGTCTAACAGATACAACATATATACAGACCCATGGGAGGAACAGCTTTTTCAAGATTCTTTGACCTCTGAGCTGAACTTGGGTCTAGTAAACTGAACAAAAGATGTTGACTGGTGACTACAATGGGAAAAAACATCCAGTCACCCACAAACCTTTATTCTAAGCTGGCTCTCAAGACACTATTATAAATGTCAAAATATATAAAGATATGTATGTCGTGTATAAATGTCACACAAAACAGCTTGAGTTGAGAAGATTAGTTTTTTACTACAACACTTTTGTTGGGATTTTGTACTTTAGGCAGTGGTTCTCACATAATAGTGTAGGAATTTGCTGAAGGGTCACTAGAAATTTGATAAATGATACTAAAGCTGAAACTGCTGGAGCGCTGTTGTGAATGACAGCCTCTCCAATAATAACAGCATCAAAATAAACCAGAATTCAGCCCAAAAATTTAAAAAAGAAAAAGAAAACAAATTTCGCATACAGAATGTTTAAGGTTGTCAATTTAACACAATTTGGTAGTAATAATATAGTGCAGCTAGAGAATAAAACAATAGAGAGTTTGAACAAATTTGGTGAGGGACAATGAAAAATCAGCGAGAAAAGATGAAATGCACTAGAATGTCAGTTTGATACACATGTACATAGATCAACAATTTAAAAAAATTACACAGACAGAACATATTCTGAGTCCACCTTTGATAGACTGACAAAGCTTAAAGGGATAGCTCACCCAAAAATGAAAATTCTGTCATTAATTACTCACCCTCGTGTCGTTCCAAATCGGTAAGACCTTCGTTCATCTTCGGAACACAAATTAAGATATTTTTGATGAATTCCGAGAGCTCTCTCATAGACAGAAAGGATAAATTTTGGTCATACCACCCAGGACTACATCAGGGGTTCAACCGTAATTTTACGAAGCTACAAGAATACATTTTGTGCGCAAAGAAAACAAAAATAATGACTTTATTCAACGATTTGTCTCCTCCGCGTCACCCTATAGTGCCATTTTGGGGAGTATCACATACGTAAACAGTGTATGCAACATATGTACACAGATACGCTGTTTACACTTTGATCTGAACGTAAACAACCTATCTGTGTACATTAGGGGTGTAAGAAAATATCGATACACGTGAGTATCGCGATATTTTGTTTGGCGATACTGTATCGATTCTCAAAAACGGAATATTGATATTTAAAAATAAAAAATCATACAAAATTCATGGCAGTTGTTTAGTTTTGAGTTTATATCCCGACCGCTAGATAGCAGTCTTCATCTCTGAACTTAAACAGTGACAGGAAATACTACCATTAGGGCACGCCACTAATGTTAGCGTTAATATAGTTCACTGCTAGTAATGGAGGATGAAAGAATTGTTCCAGTTCCTGTTTCGGTGTACAAAGCTTAAGTGTGGCGTCATTTGGGCTTTTAATGTCCACTGCGGGGCCGTGGTGCGGGCGGCGCCTCGGTTCCGCCGCTTGCCGCGGGCGGAAGGGTCGCCGCGTGGCTGCAGCTTTCTCTCGTGGTGGGGGCGTTTTGTGCAGTTGGGGTGGTGCTCGCGTCGCGGTCTCGGCGATTCCACGCGGAACATAAATACAAACTGAAAAACCTGTGAAATCCAAGTGGAAAGATTCTGAGAATGTTTAACATCTGTATTTATTTTATTGTTTTAAAAGAGTTTTGTTTTCTTTAAAAATCCTGCAAGAACTTTATTTTTCATTGATATTAAGCAGATGTAATTCTTTTGTTCAGATCAAAATGTTATGACATTGTATGTTACAATTGTAAACTTAAAATGTGAACCTTTAAAGCAGGGTCTAAAAATATATATTTTCTTTTTATAAAATACATTTTATACATATACATTTAACTAAAATGCGGTGCCCGGGAGCTGACATGGTCGGTTCACTTAGTTTTGTTGTGGCCACCCCTGCTGAAAACAACATCTAAAACCAGCCTAAGCTGGTCAGGCTGGTTTTAGCTGGTCTCCCAGACTGGCTAAGCTGGTTTTAGCTGGTTGGTCGTTATTTTTGTTTTCTTTGCACACAAAAAGTATTCTCGTAGCTTTGTAAAATTACGGTTGAACCTAGTGTTGTCAAAAGACCCGGTACTTTGGTACCAAGTCGGTAAGAAAAAGATGAAAACGTTACGGTACCAGGTTTTTTTAAGTACCGGTGGTACCGAGTACCTGGTCAACCCGGTTCTTGA
>NW_015558577.1:361330-361846 GCF_001515605.1 Sinocyclocheilus anshuiensis | reverse complement strand
TACCAGGTTTTTTTAAGTACCGGTAGTACCGAGTACCTGGTCAACCCGGTTCTTGATGCGCTATCCGAAAGGTGCGCAGATGCGCTTTCTTCATAAAAGCACTGAGACATGGCGACATCAAAATGAGGAAACACATCAAACTAAAAAAAACACTAGACAGACACCCAGATCAAATGAAAGAGTTCAAGCAGGTAAGTTTCATTTTAATTTTTAATATTTAGATCAATGTTTCCCATACGTTGATTTATTTGAGGCGGCCCGCCACAATATCAGAACTCACAGCGACAAATAGATTTTCCAAAAGGTTTTGAATTCGTTGAATAAACATGAGCACTGCACGTGTCAAAGTCGAAACCCGGTGCGGGTTTTTTTTATATCACTGTATTTCTGAAGGAAACCGACTGTCTTCAGAAAATTATGGATGTCATTTTCATTTCATCTTGCCTGTAATGCCTGAGCAGCGTTTGTGAGCGCAGCGCTTATTTGATTACAGCCGTTACTGGGGAAACCTCTATC
>NW_015558577.1:355752-361094 GCF_001515605.1 Sinocyclocheilus anshuiensis | reverse complement strand
ATATGTATAATTAATTATAACTAGTTATGATTAATTATTCATATTTCCCCATGAGCTGATTCGCTACAGGGGTAACCTCTATCTCTCCCGCTCTACAAGTATGTACAAATGGTTAACATTGTTTGTGTCATATCAGTCAGAAAAGCAGGCCTGGGCTTTTTTTTTTTTTGTAGCTAACTTAGTTGTTATTCTTGGCTGAATAACTCTAGGTTTTCAAAAGCCCTTTAAAATTAAATATGTACACAGTTTGGATTGAATTAAAATATAGTCACATTTTTTAATTAGCATGTTTTTGTGTTTTGCATTAAGATATTCTTTATGAAATCCAAGAGCTTTCTGGCTGTGCATAGACAGCAACGCAACTGACACGTTCACATTGCTGTCTATGCAGAGTTAGGAAGCTCTCGGATTTCATCAAAAATATCTTCATTTGTGTTCCGAAGATGAACGAGGGTCTTACAGGTTTGGAACGACATGAGGGTCAGTAATTAATGACAGAATTTTCATTTTTGGATGAACTATCCCTTTAAGTTCAATTATACAAAATATGATTACTAAAAGTTTTATCAAGCCTTACTGAAATTTACATTTTTTAGGCTTTTAATTAATATTTAATTCTAATTTAGGCTTAGTTTCTGAAATGACTCCGAAGTGTTTGGATCTCAATATCTACTAACTTAAATGATTTTAGCAAATGGCTGCAATATAACAAAGAGTGAAAAATTTAAGGGGGTCTGAATACTTTCCGTACCCACTGTATACTGTACACTAAACTCTCCTTTTTTAGTTTTAAACTGTAGAATGCAGAGTTATCACATGACCTACAATTTGCTGTGCTCCCATAGTGATGAAAACAGTGCAAAGTTTCACTACAGGAGGCAACTCCCACAGGGATCACATCTCGTGATATGATCTGTGAAAAACCCCAGCCATCCACTGATGGTGAAACTGAAGATTTCATTGAATGAAAGTTTACCACACATTTTTTTGCATTTGCTACTGAAGTTTAGAGACAGACGCACTGCATTCTGAGTTACAGTGGCTAAGAAATATTGCCACGCCAAAGAACAAGCAAAAGTCAAGCAAAATTTTTGGTCTCCTAGGCATTAGTCTACGTTATTATCTAGAGACATAATCTTTAACACTGGACTATACCACTATGGTTACTGTTATAGTGCACACCCAATGAGGTTGTTTTTACTCTCCTTTAGCAGCCGTCATTCAAACAAGGGCATGTAATCTATAGATTGTACAGCTGTTTCTGATAAAGTGACTGTAAGATCAACAGCTATATAGAACACTTCACAATTATTTTTTTTTTCAGTTTAAGTATCAATGCCAAAGCACTTCTACACTACAGGTTAACACAGCCCAGTAAAGCCTGACAAATGGGTAAATTCGACAATGAAAATGAAAATAAAAAATTACTCCAATGTCATGTAGATTTTTTCAAGATTATGTGAACTCCACAATTTGCATCCAATTAACACAGTGACTGAGATTCACCGCACCAAGTAGGCAGTTCCTACTAAGGACAGTGAATCTGGTGTGTGGGGATTTTCAAGGATCTTTACCATCCTATAAAAAGTATAAAAGTTTAAAATTTTCTCTGAAATGAATTTTGAACTTTCAATAGCTGCATTTGCATGCAATTAAATAATCTGTTTGTAATTAGACTGATGGCTCAATCAGACTGAAAACTGTAGCCATGTAAATGCCTGAATCCTGCTACCTTCCCAATCAGATTCAGAAATACCTTAGTGTTGTGGTACATGTTTACATATGCCTTATGATTATGCATATTTATTTATATATTATGTCTTCAAAACTCAATTTTTGCTAAAAAGGTTTTTTTCTGACAAAAAAAAGCCAATTGTTTTCATGTTAGCTTCTCGTGTTGACATCTCTTTATGTTCAGAATAGATGTAATGCACATGCAACCAAATGTGTGAATCTGACTGCAAAGTACTGGGTACATTGAAAGCTTTTAGAATCTGAAATAAGTACAAACTGGCTTTTCATAAATGTTCTTAAAATGGATTTTCAAAATAGATTGCTCAAATACAATTCAAATACATTCATTCAAAATGTTTAAAAAGTAAAATAAAACTATATTTTATATCAAAATTGCCAAAAAATACATACATTTTTGTTCAATAATTTCTAAAAACCTGTGTACTACAGCCTAGCATCTTGTGATGAGGATGAGCATAAGGATAAGTCATTAACGATCATGAGAAATTCAGCGTTTAGTCTCAAAACAAGCCATTCATGTCATCTCCTCTAATCAATAAAAGCAGTTATTGGCATGAGAACGGTTCAGCTATAATAAAGCACCACAAACATGTTTAAGATCAATATTCTTATCAGCATCATCTGTACTATCATTGCTCTTTTGGATCAAACCCTTTTAAGGGGACCTATCCACATGCGAAATTCAATACAAACAAGCTAATACATTTAAAGCGACAGTTCACCCAAAAAGAAAAACGATTTCATTATTTACAGGTGTTTTCTTTTCTTTCATGGAACATATGTAAGAAAATGGGCATTCTGCTAAAAAAATGTTTTGTTTTCCACCCAGAGAGAAAAAAAGGGTTAAATAAGGTAACTTAAACATCAATCATGATATCACACATAAAATCTGAGAAGATTGCAGCAGGGGGATGCAATTAACACTGAAAACGCTGTGCAGACTTACACCTTTAAAGACCAAGGGGAAGGGCAAGTGATTCATTAATAACTACTGCAGTAATCAGTGTAACCTTCTCTACAGAAACTCACAATATCAGGAAAAACACACTGATACTAGGCATATTAAAACATCATCAATCAGCTGCAGTCAGGTACAACATGGAGTGACTAACCAGTCGAACATGATTTACACATAAAATATTTTTATCAGTGCGTATGCATCATTACAGCTGGTTACAGATTGACACCACACATAAAATGGCACAAAACTGGTTATGGCCAGACGCTGTAAACACAATGGCCATGTCCTCTAATTTCACCTCTTTTGATTGGATATTTATTGACTCTTATGATGAAGCCAAGCTCACAGTTTTGGAGTAAAGCCCACAACTGTTAGCAGTTCAGCCACGGTCTGAATGCTCTGCTGAGCTTTTATAGTCGTGAGGGAAAAACAAACACAGACATTAACACACAACAAACTGTGTTAGTCTCAAGTTAGAACCTTTATTAGCCCATCATAATACTGTAAAGCTGTATGCTTTTTTTCTTCTGCAAGATCTCTGCAAGAAAAAGCAATCTCAGCAGCCACATGAGGGAAATTTCACGATACTCAATGTAGAAATTTCACTTCTTACAAATACTTAGGGATGCACCGAAATTAAAATTCTTGGCCGAAGCCAAAGCCGAACAAAATGAAACACTGGGCCAAAGGCCGAATTCCGAACACGTTTTTTTGTGTTTTTTCCCCATGTACTTTGCCAGTTTTTTTCACCATTGCATAAATTAAATACCCAAATTTTGCTTTTTACTGTTTTGTCTTGCTTTTCAAAGAAGAAACATTATACATGCAACTTAACATTCTAGCAGACATTATACCAACAAAGCATGATTTAACTTAAAATTAATAAGTTAGTAAAATAAATTTTTTTGGGTCATTTTTGAGCCCCCCTTCTTGAATCAGGCATGTATTTTTTACTATACAAATAAATGCAGCCTTGCTGAGCAAAAGAGAATTCTTTTAAACCATTAGAAAACATTTCAGATCCCACAGATACAAATCTATAACCGATTTGAACACTATGCGTGGATGTTATAATAAATGTGTTAATATAGCTGTTGTAATTATTATTGTCTTACTTTTTTATTTTATTTTACAGAACAACAGTAAAATTACAATACTAACATTTATGAATGTTGATGGAGCTTTTATTTTGGCAGAAACCCCCAGGAAGACCTCAGTGCCTCTTTTTGTTGACAACAGCAGATTTATAAATGATTCTCATTAAGAATTTGGGAAGATGTTTGTCGCATATATCACATTGTCACATGCCTTTAAAAATTCATAAAAATGTTGCAACTGCAAAAGTTGCAAATGCAACTGACAAGTAACACTGTTTCAGTGCAGAATTTTCTCGTGCTTTGGACTTTGACCCCTGGCGCTGCGAGCCCGTGCAGCGCTGTTTGAATACATGCAATTCGTGTGTGTATTATAAAACATAACGTTCTGCAGTTTATTTACTTATTAAGGCCATTTTGCGATTTCAATCTTCATACATTAACCAGCAACAACCACCCCTTCCCGCTTCTCATCGAAGACATGCGATGCAGTACTAAACAGTCTCTCGCTGTCAGTGCTTGTAATGATTTTTGATGACATTTTTAAATACTTTCACACTGCTGACATGTTTGCTGCATTAGTGCGTGCCTCTATTTGATCACTTCACGTCATTGTTCGGTACAATTTATTCGGTCTTTTCGCTTATTCGACCGAACACCAAAAGAGCTTTTTTTTTTTTTTTTTGCTATTTTCGGCCGAATAATTTTGGTTGCCGAACATTCGGTGTATCCCTTCAAACATTGATATAAAATTACCAAATTAAATTATCCACAACAAACGCAACCTTCAAGTATTTCTTGGTAGAGCAAATGTTGCATTGTTTTTCCAAGTCATTATTCAAGTAAACAAAAATTAAGACAAGTGATTGCTTTTTTAGTACCAGCCCTTTAAAATTCACTACTTTGATTATAACGCAGAAGTTGTATGGATTACGCTTATCATACATTATTGTTCATTTGAAACCCTGTATGGAAAAGAGCAGCCAGAACATTATGTTAAATAACTCAGTTAATGTTCCATAGACAATAGACAGTAAAATGAGTTTGGAATGACATGAACTAAATTTGTTTTCAATTATTTTGTCTATATTTAAAGTAGGCATATAACAGTATCAAATTTTCATGTTGCGATTAATTGCTAATGCTTTTATCGTGGTTAGGCATGGGCCGGTATGAGATTTTGACTAGCTTTGTGAAATTATACTACATGCCTGAACGAAGCAAACAGCAGATGCTCTGAATGAGATGCAGATTCACTCTGACAGCAGGAGGCGCTCATGGAAAACCAGATATGGCGTTTCCTTGGTTACCGCTGTCAACAAAGCAGCACTGCGCTGAAACACTGCTTTAATATGAACTATACAGAGATGAAATTAAAAGAAAATACCACGTAAACTTTTCTGAAGACAGTCTGTTCCCCTCAGAAACACATTCATATAAACCCCCAAATCAATATTTAGGATTTTCTTCCAATAGTTCGTGCATCATGAACAGTGAGTGATCTGCCTGCTACAGTATTTTTCTCTGTGCGT
>NW_015558577.1:351531-355598 GCF_001515605.1 Sinocyclocheilus anshuiensis | reverse complement strand
TATTTATCCTTGTGTTGCTCATTGCTAATGGTCCTTGAGAGGCCCACTTGCTGTTCCATAATACTATCTTACTAAAGGTTCTGTAATAAAGCCCGGCGCTGTAACCCAATTATAATAGTCCATAATACACTGGTGACTACAGTATGCGTCAGACGTCTACAGTACTACTCTAAAATGGTTCCTAATCGGTTCACGACCAAAGTGCCTTTGTATAGAGAATAGGGCTGGGTGATATGTCAAAAATATCTTATTGATAATCGCCTTTAAAAATATCGCGATATCCGATAATATCGTCTACCTATGCCCCCGCCGAGACAACATTGCCGATATGCACCATGAACACACACCATGTTCAGTTTGGTCTTAATTATTGCCACAAAGTTTGGTTTTACTTTTCTTAGTTTGTGCTTAAAATAACAGAAAACATTAGCTTTGCTGTTGCTAATAATTTCCACTCTGTTCTTATCAAATTTTTTTTGTGAGGAGAACTGTTGAGGAAAAATAATAGAACCCTATTTTAAGTTCATCATGGTGAAGTTGGACATTCTGGCGGTGATTATAAGAATGATAAATGCATGTTAATGTCATATAATAATGTCTTGAATCACCATGAACACACACCATGTTCAGTTTGGTCTTAATTATTGCCACAAAGTTTGGTTTTACTTTTCTTAGTTTGTGCTTAAAATAACAGAAAACATTAGCTTTGCTGTTGCTAATAATTTCCACTCTGTTCTTATCAAATTTTTTTTGTGAGGAGAACTGTTGAGGAAAAATAATAGAACCCTATTTTAAGTTCATCATGGTGAAGTTGGACATTCTGGCGGTGATTATAAGAATGATAAATGCATGTTGATGTCATATAATAATGTCTTGAATAAAATATGCCTATTTCCGATGTTTTTCTTTCTTTTTGGTCATTATCGCCTGTGTAGACACATTTCATGATGGTAAGTTTAATTTCCTTAATTATAACAATTGCAGCGTTGATTTGAAACGTGTAGTCAAGCTATAACGTATTTGATATTTATCATGTATAACTAAAATCATGCAGGGATTAAAAACTAATTCGGAGCAAAAACGTTAAGGTTTTTTTCCTTTCTGGTAGCTTAATTCGGATGTCTCTTTTGGCCCATTTTTAACGAAATAAAAATAACTGCTTTATTTATTTAGAAGCAGGGTAAGTTACATTTCATTTTTGTATTGTAATTTTTATCATTTTTATTTTATTAATCAAAATACAACACCCACAAAATAATATTCAGGGCTGCCAAAACTCCGAACGCGTGCATGCTGAGGGCGAGCTGAGATGTCTTCATCCGTTTGCAACAAAACTTTATAGTTTTGTTGCATATATCTCATATATGCAACATGTATCTCAGCTTAATTAAACATAATTATACTGTATACACTGTTTAAAGAATCTGTAAAAATATTGCACTGAAATGTGCGCTGAAGGAATTTGCATATTTAAATTTTACCTGTCACGTTTGTGGTTTTTCATCATTATACAGTCTCTTTAAATAAATATTCAGAAACACATGCAGTGCTACTTTTTGTCTTTTTTCTGTTTAACTTTTATTAAACTGCAGATCAAAATAGAATAGGCCTATAGCCTAAATAAGGATAAATTATCTCAAAAATAATCGCATACACAGATGCACGTTGCCATTACAATAGTCAGCGCCGAACAACAGGCAAATAAAATATAAACTGAGGTTACAAAAGTGATTCAGTCAAGATCAATGAGGGATTTTCTTTTCTTTTGTTCTTTGATTAACATTAATGACTGGTGGCAGCGGCTGCTGTCAATGCACGGATCCAATACACCCTTGTTTTCTTTCTCAACTCTTTACGTTCACTTAAGACATAACCGACTGAATTTATGGGATATTTTGATATAATTCTGTGTGTATTTGTCCATTCGAATGTGTTAGAATGTGAGAAAGAGAGCTCAGTCCAGTGTTCACATATATAAGAGGCAGCTTTTGTGCGTGTGCTTTGTGTGTGTGCACAGAAAACAGCACGCGAATGCAGAAGTGAGTTCTATTTCGTCTTCTTGCAGTTGAATAAGGAATCGAGAAGCAGAATCGAATTTAATTTTATAACAAGTAATTTGATTCCTGACCTTACGCATCTGATCTGATTTCCGAAATTGGAATAGCTTTTCGTTTCCCAACACTCCTAAATAATACTAAATTATTTAATTCTTGCATGCAAAAAGACCGGTATGGTGACTATGGGGCTATGTAAAATATTTTTTGCAACTTACTAGGTTTATCATTTGTCATTTTTTCCCCCGATAATGTCGATAATCGTCTGTTACCTGACTGTTGACATCGACATCGCGATACTTACCAGACATCGTCGATATACGATAATATTGTCATATCGCCCAGCCCTAGTTGTCATAATACAGTATAACAGGTTTAATAACTTTTTTCTTATAACAAAAAGAACTGAACTGAATAATTTGTAATAAATAATTATTCACAATATTTTGAAGTGCCCATGATAACAATATCGTGCATGTTCATTATCGTGATATATTGCATTACCGAATACCGGCACATGTCTAATTTAAAGCTGCATTGCGAAACCCTATTTTTCACTAAGCAGCAACTCCAAAAGCAATGTCTATTAATTTTACGTGTTACACATTTTTAAGGTACTCATACTGAACCGTGAGTGGTTACGGTGCGTTCGATTTTTTACCGAGAACAGTTACACCCCTAGTAGATACAGTATAATTTTGCAGAATTATGTGGATGAGCTCAGTGTTCAGAGCAAAGAGAGGGGTGGCATCCAGAGCTGAGGTCATGGCTAGGGCTGGGTTTTGACACAAATTTCACGATTCGATTAGATTCTCATCCACAAGCTTGCGATTCGATTCGATTACCAATACGATTCGATTCAATATCGATTATTTTGGATATATATCAGGTACTATTTTGAAGTGCCCATGATAACAATATCGTGCATGTTCATTATCGTGATATATTGCATTACCGAATACCGGCACATGTCTAATTTAAAGCTGCATTGTGAAACCCTATTTTTCACTAAGCAGCAACTCCAAAAGCAATGTCTATTAATTTTACGTGTTACACATTTTTAAGGTACTCATAGTAATACGTCTAAACAGTAGATACTAGGGGTGCAACGGTGTAACTTACTCACGGTTTGGTTTGTATCACAGTTTTATAGTCACTGTTTCGGTACGGTTCGGTATGTGCTATGCTTAGGGATAAAACTACTGTCATATAAAAAATGTAAGAAAATAAGAACAAATAATCTAACAGCACAAATAAATACAACAGAGCAAATATACAAATAGCTAATATTAGACATCATTTAGATTCCAAGTGAAGTGAAGATTTAGTCACATATGCGAGTGATTTACTCACATTGTAGAGGGTTGTCCATCTTCACCGTCATGCTTGGTAACACATACAGCTGTGCCCTCACCACAGTGCAACACTAAAAAGGGACCACTCTCAAACAGTGTCACGCCACGCTGCCTTCCAAACATTGTGCAAGCAGCATACACCGGTATTGTGGTATATTAAAAATTCATATAACAAAAATAAACACCGGTATTCGGGAATATGTTATTTGGTGCATATATTTAGCAAAATGCCCCTCTCTACAGTTTATTTTTCTATCTGACTAATGAGTTTATGGTTACCGAATATGTTTTTCTGAGGTAAATGTGATGTTACGTGACATTGTTTACAAGACGTTTATATTGACGTCTTTGCGCGGCTGAAACACTGATTGAGCGATCACATGAGACAGGATACGGATTGTAAAGTTGTACTCTTTCTTTTAACTTACCTTTGGATGTTTAGTCATGTTAATTTTGTGCTGAAAATGGTATTAAAGTGGAGGAGATGATCAGTTCACATGCGCCTCGCGCTGCCGCATCTGTTGAATTGAGGCGCTACAGCGATCCGCCACTTAACATTAAACAGCGCCAAAACGGCATTTATTGTTTGAATATTGCAATACAATGGACAGAATTTGAAATCTGAGACTTTGTTTCATATTAAAAGTACCAAAGCACA
>NW_015558577.1:350444-350976 GCF_001515605.1 Sinocyclocheilus anshuiensis | reverse complement strand
AACAGGCTAGACTAATCGATTCTTGGGATTTAAGAATCGATATCGTTCCGTAAAAATGAGAATCGAATATATCGAGTAGGGTTGTGCCGATAGACGATAGTATCACCTGTGGCTGATGCCTTTGATGATAGAAAGACGATAATTATTATTATTATTATTATTATTATCATCATCAGGCTAGTAATACTATCTAATTAATATTAGGGCTTATTTGTTGCATTATATTTCTTTTTCCGCGTTTTTACAGTATCGCGCGTTCTAACCAATCACACATGATTATGCTGAGCTTATGAATGCAGTGGCCAATCAGAGGCGTTCAGATGAGTCATCACTGAAACAGCAGAGTTCCGTTGTTCAGCGTGCGCGATCACCGATCCGGGCCGATCATGAGGAAATCGGCCGATTCCGATCCCTGGCCGATCGATCGGTGCATCTCTACTGATCAGGCATAAATGACTGGTCATATTCCAGCAAATGCCACTTGAATTGAAAAAAAGAGTAACTGGTTTGTTCACTTTTTTTTTTTTTTTCT
>NW_015558577.1:336087-350056 GCF_001515605.1 Sinocyclocheilus anshuiensis | reverse complement strand
GGTTTGTTCCCTTTTTTTTTTTTTTTTCTTTCATTGCTGTTGTTGTACTGTATTGGGAAGCCAGAATGTGAATCCATTGACAGAAACATACATTAGCCGAACTCTGTCTGTTTTACGTGTTGTTATTTATAACAAACCATATTACAGATGCATTGTCAGATTTAAGTCCAACCGAGGTGCAAGTGCTTGCTGAACCGTGAGTGGTTACGGTGCGTTCGATTTTTTACCGAGAACAGTTACACCCCTAGTAGATACAGTATAATTTTGCAGAATTATGTGGATGAGCTCAGTGTTCAGAGCAAAGAGAGGGGTGGCATCCAGAGCTGAGGTCATGGCTAGGGCTATGTTAAATACAAATTCAGTCATATTAAAAACATTAGGCTGCTTTTAGCCTTACACTGGAGTTGGTTCACTTTCTCGCAATGAAAGTAAATAATTACATAAATTAGCACGACAATATCATGTATCGGCGATCTCAAAGGCTGATGATAGGACAATATGAAAATTGAGCATATCGCCCAACACTAATATCGAGATATCGATATTTTTAACCCAGCCCTAGTCATGGCTGACATTGATTATGGGAACACGGGAGTATGAGAATATGTACTTCACAGCACGTTCTCTCCACGTAAAACATCCACACTGTAAAAAATGCAACTGCACATTTTCCAGTTTACGAAAAAACTGCAACAGCATATTTTACAGTTTACGAAACCTTTTGAGTCTCAAATACAAAAAAATGCTATTTTCTTGAGACTACACAAAATTACCCCAAATGTTGTCCCAACTAGTCAAACACAGTTGTCTGAACAAAGAATTTCATATTGTTGAAATGTTAAGGCTTTGTGAGTTCCCAGCATGCATTGCAGCATGAATAAACTATGCAGTTACTGTTATAGGATTATTGTTTAGCTGTTTTCTGACTTCATTTAAAATTTTCAGTTGTTGTTTTATCATTGTTAGTTATTTGTTGTACTGTGATGTAAAGAGGTGTCTAGTTTTGAGGCCTAGAGTTTGTTATATAAGTTGCGTTTTTTATTTTGGATATCTTAGTTTTGTAAGTAGTTTTACAAGCAAAGACAACATTGTTTACTTAGACTAAATTGGCCATTTACATTTCATTTTTGTAAACAAACATAAATTCGATAATGTGGTGGCGTTCGACGGGTTTTTTTTCATCCAGGCAACAGAAAAATGTTTTAAATATCTCAATGACAGTAATTGCTTTTTCAGTTGCTGTGACAAGAATTTTTCTATTAGCAAAATAAGACAATCAGCATTGCATGAACAAACAAATTTACATTGACTAAACAAAGTATCTTTACGGAGCAGAACTAAAAAACTGTTGTTGAGAGAACTCAAAAGTCTTACTGCAAAAAGTTGCCTTATTTTTTTTTAATGTTTTCTCAACGATAAATTTTTTACAGTGCATAGCATTACATGACATAACAGTGTTTCCCCTAGGTTTATGGCTTTTTTTGGGGGGGGGGGGGGGGGGGGGATTTTTCCATTTGAATTTTTCTGGACTCCTTTTTAATGGTTAAATTACATTTTATTAATCAAAAAGCATGTTTATTTAATTAAAATCATGAAACTTAAACAGTTTAACATCCATTTATTACAAGTCTAAGAAAAATTACATGTTTAGGGCCCAAAAATGTTTTCTTTGTTCCAACCTTATGTTTTATTGTTACCAAATTCTGTTTTAGCATGTCTAATTATTTGAAAGCATAAAAACAAGTTTCATTTATTCTTGCAATAGCCTTATGATTTTTTTCCCCTCAGAAATTTTGTGTTGTGTATTTACATTTTTAAGGCACAAAACATTCATTTAATTTATCTTTTAATTGATAAAATTTAAGCAAATTTTATTTTTTGGAAAATAAAGGGGATTTAATATTACAATTAAAACACTGATGAAATATTGTATGATTATTCCTTAAAAATAAGGTTTTAATAATTTTAGTAGTAGTAGTAGTAGCCTATTCTACTGAAAAATAGTAGGCTAATATATTTATCAATCAAGTTAAACCGAACTTTTATTTTGACGGGTTGCCGTGAATACGGTTTGATTTTTTCTGGACTCCTTTTTAATGGTTAAATTACATTTTATTAATCAAAAAGCATGTTTATTTAATTAAAATCATGAAACTTAAACAGTTTAACATCCATTTATTACAAGTCTAAGAAAAATTACATGTTTAGGGCCCAAAAATGTTTTCTTTGTTCCAACCTTATGTTTTATTGTTACCAAATTCTGTTTTAGCATGTCTAATTATTTGAAAGCATAAAAACAAGTTTCATTTATTCTTGCAATAGCCTTATGATTTTTTTCCCCTCAGAAATTTTGTGTTGTGTATTTACATTTTTAAGGCACAAAACATTCATTTAATTTATCTTTTAATTGATAAAATTTAAGCAAATTTTATTTTTTGGAAAATAAAGGGGATTTAATATTACAATTAAAACACTGATGAAATATTGTATGATTATTCCTTAAAAATAAGGTTTTAATAATTTTAGTAGTAGTAGTAGTAGCCTATTCTACTGAAAAATAGTAGGCTAATATATTTATCAATCAAGTTAAACCGAACTTTTATTTTGACGGGTTGCCGTGAATACCGTTACATTTCTGTGTGTATATGATATGAGGATATTTTTACTCAAATTAAATGGTCAAATGCTCATGAAGTGGCTCTCAGAGCAGTTCTGAATTTATGTCCTTATAGAGACGGCAGACGTTAATATCACCAGAAGCATCGCGTGCGCTTCAGTACGAGTGGTAAACAAAACCGCGCATCTGCGCCATTCATTAAGTGAAGTGACATGTGACATGTGGCCAAGTATGGTGACCCATACTCGGAATTAGTGCTCTGCATTTATCCCATCCATAGTGCACACACACAACAGTGAACACACACACCGTTTGTTGGGGGTTCAGTGCATTGCTCAGAACCCGCAACCTTTGGGTTACGAGTCCGACTCTCTAACCATTAGGCCACGACTTCCCCTTTAACACAGAGACACGCAGAATTCATATTTAAATAGTCGTTTTGAAGCTTAATATTTACAAATACTAGTGGGAGTGTGCTCACTTGTGTGTGCGCATCGGGGCAGAACTCCGCTGTGTGTGCGTGATACAGAGAGCGCGACCAAGTAATGTAGAGACAGAAATGACATGCCGTCGTGTAAATAATTTTTTTCACTAGTCTGCAAACAGGCATCAGAATTGCCCTTTGTGTTCTCATTAATGAACATTATATTACAGTAACTCAAGGATATAGTTAATGTTAAGTCTATAATGTGACACTAGCAACTGCAGTACAACTTACTAGCTTGTCCATGCATTGGGCTTTACAGCAAGTGGTGGAAATTGTTGAGATCCACTTGAGGGCTCAATTCAAATATGCATACCCCTATATAACAACCAGTGTTGGGCTCATTAGTCAAAAATATAATTTAATACTCATTACTCTTTTCAAAAATTATTATTACTTCCAAAAAAGTACTACTGTCAGGGAGTGAACTGTACACTATTTATTAGGGGTGTAACGATTCTTCGATATGGATCGATACATCGATACGATGTCTGACGATACAATGCATCGATGCCACACGTAAAATATCGATATCTGTAGTATAAATAGACACCTTATTTTGACACTGGATGTGAAACTTTAAGATAAATGTTCATGTCATATGTTTTGGTTGCACTTGTGAGTTAATAAAAATGTAGATGGTTGTTTAAAATAGGTATATAATATAATAGTATTGATATATCGATCGATATTCTCCTGTATCGAATCGTATCGTAAAATTTTTTGAAGTATCTGCAAAATCATATCGCTGGGTATGAGAATCGATATCGTATCATATCGTGACGAACCATCCGATTTACATCCCTACTCAGCACCAAGGCAGCATTAGTGTTGCTGAATTGCTCAATTCATTCGGGGGCTCCCATGACGACAGGGTGTGAAATAGTGGGGAAAAAAATTAAAACCGGAAGATGGATGTGAGACAAGGAAAACATGAATATTTTAACAAAAGTGCAAAATTCAGCACACAATTCAGCAAAGAGAAAAAAAAGTGTCTATTTCAAACAAACAAACAGCTAGCAAATATTTGAAGTAGAAAAAAATTAAATGAAGTGCCCAGACGTCAGAATTGGCCAACATTTTTGATACCGGTCTATAATTTAGTTGGCTGATGTGCAGTTTGTAGAAGGGCCAATGACATAAGAGAATCCATGATAAAGAAAAAAAAAGGTATATTTATCAACTCTAACCTTGAATACATAAAAGTGTACATGTCTTAATCTCTCTTTTTTTTTTTTAAGGTTTTAAGTATTTTTGGTCAAGGTAAATTATTATTCATTCATAAATCTTGCTTCTTTTTTTGGGGAGTCGCACCACATGACATTTAACAATCTGAACTAACCATGTCAAATTATTTTGAATGACTTATTGGCCTCGACACAATCATGGGTATACTAGGGTTTTTTTCTGTAGGTTTATTAAGCATGTTGGTTGCACCACATGATCACATGTGATTTATTGGAAAAAACGTTTTTAAAATACAATTAAGTCAATATAATTATGAACTCAAGACATTTGTGTCATGCTGAAATTGAAATTTCTCACAAAAACTATCTAAATGAATTTCAATTCAGAAATTAAAAACAATTCAATTCATGTAAAATTGCATTTTCAATGTATTTTTGAATAAACCAAGAGAAGACAAAAAATAGTCAAGTCACTGACCCAGTAAGAAGAGTTAAAGGAACAAACTTAACATTTCAGATTCAATCACACCATCATAATTACTAGTGCCAGAATTACTTTTATGCAACATTTAACGCCAATATGCATAGATGTGTAAACTGCAAACTAAAGCAGCACTAGACACAGCCTGGATTGTCTCCTCCACAAAGCAATGCTAAATCATTCTGTCGCTGAAATCTTCAACAATACCCTCTAATCTTCTTAAAAGGATCTTTTCAGTGACACTAACCTCATTAGAGCAAGAGTAACTCGACACACAATGCCAGAGCACAAAGATGTTAAACACACCACAAGACTAAGCAACATTGAATGGCAGCTCTTTACACATTCTGCGGTACAAGAAAGATGTAAGAATTAGATCTTGTGATTTTCTTGATCAAACAATAATGTTCCACTTTTCATAGCAGCCCAAGGGCTTAAAGTATTGTGCTTGTCAAAATGAAAGAACTGCCATTACAAAGAGATTCATGATGGTCCAATGCCCACCCCCACAACACTAGGTTACTTTATACAACAGCTGTTTTTGCTAAAGGAGGAGGCTAAATAAATTTTCATTTCGGCAAAACAATGTGCTGCACATGCTATGCATTACATAAAGTTTTCTACAAAAATGACAGCCAATCACTGCAAGTTACCACCCTCATTCTGTACCGTGAGAGCTGTTCAAACGATCAGACCACATACCCTAAATGAACACATCACGATTCATAATATGCATCCTAAGCAGTCAGCCAGAGTAGGATTAGTGCATCTCAAACATAATGCATAATGCATGCCAAACGATTCTGGGATGATGAACTGCTTGCAGTGGATTTCTCAAAGTGTGCTTCAGGCTAGGATTGTTCACGAAACCAGACAGGACTATGCAGCATTTCTTTTTCAACTCTTTTAACTGTGGCAAATCCGAGGCTGAAGCTGCAACAGTTTTACTAAAGATGCACAATATAATGGAACCATATTGATTATCAAGCAATATTAGTGATTTTGTATTGACTTATCAGTATTGGTATTGAATAGTGGACAATTAAATGTGTATGCTTGTTTCTACTAATTTTTTAAATGTTCAATTGCTCCTGTAGTCATCTACCTTTAACTCTAGTACTACAAGACATGGTGCTAGAAAACAAAGCAAAGATTTCAGTTTTTTTCTATAATACTTATTATTTCTTCTTTCCTGCAATTTTTTTTAAGCTAATCTCAAAATGAATAGCTATACATATATTAAACTGTACATTATAAATGTTGTAATCTTTAAAAGGTTAGTTCACTCAAAAATTGTTACACATTTCTGTTAAAAATCCAAAAGAATTGAGTTTATCTTTAAAACACAAATGCCCTGCCATTGAAAGCGCATGTAACAAAAACTTAAAAAATCCAGCATGCAAGTTTGAGTTTCCATTTACTATATTTGATGTGCTCTATGCATGTTTGTTGATCAACTGTTCTTATGTGAATAAAAGGCTAATTAAATATGTACACGGTAAAGTAAATGATCTCTTCAGGTGACTTGGATTATACCATTTGATTCATATGGAGTTTTGCTTACATGGAATTTCAATGGAGGAACAAACACCTCTCAGGTTTCATTAAAAATATCTTAATTTATATTTTGAAGATGAATGTACAGTGGGTACGGAAAGTATTCAGACCCCCTTCAATGAAGCACTGCGGCAACTTGAGGCATTCAACAGTTTTCTCTCATTTATTCATTCCTTCCCTCATTTATCGGTTTCTGTTTGTTTATCCCCCTCTGTTCTGCCCTCTAGCTTTCTCTCTGCTCACATTGAGAGGTGAAATGAGGCATGCTGAAAATTTGCTGGCTGACAATGGAGGACAGCTGCTCTCACTGCTCAAGCCTTTCATGAGCTGAATTAGCAGTGCGAGCTCACCGCGCTCCCTTCCCCCACCCTTGCTGCTGGCTTTAACACCCATCCAGACATACTAGCAGTCGCCATGTACAAAGCTGAGGGAAAAGGCTTCGTTTCTCAGATCTGCCATTGCTTTAATGGCTGATATTTTGCCCCCTTGTATTCTTTAATCAATTACCCTTTGCGTGCTGCATCATGAGCCAAAAGAAAACTCAACATTTTAAACGCTATAAAAAAAAACACCAAATTGAATATGTTTTTGCACCACCCAACTCTATTACCAAAACTAAAAAAAACAGAGGTTGACCTATTGGATTTTGCAGATACTAAAAATGGAGGTGGGGAAAACATCAGAAAATCTATTAATCAGTCAACAGTTTATAAAATATACTGAACGTACAAGATATTGAATGTTGAATGTCTTTCCTTAAAAGTGGCCTACAGGAACCTAATCAACCACAGATTTATCTTGTCACAGCATCACATTAAAAAGACAAAAAACCTTAGGGAGTGACCCTAAAATAGGCTTTTAAACAATTTCCAAAAGTCACAGGGTAGGCTCTTTACCGTGACTGAAATTTCAATGTTGGCCAATGTACGTAACAAAGCACAACAGTAGCAAACATAATCCTGAAATGAATTTGACAATCCGCAGCTGTTCTTTTAGTTGAACAGTATGTACTTGCAAAAAGTTACATCATTAAGTTTCATACAGATAAAAGGCCAATGTAAACGTGACAAACAAACACTGGCATCACTTAGCTTCTCAAGAGCTGAAACTGGATTTGAAGCTTTAATTGGAATTTCCTTCCCAATTTTAATGATCTTCAGAAGCACAGAAGCTGTTCTGTTCTGATTAAAAGCTTGTATACAAGCAGTTAAATGACCTTCTTCCAGCCCTTCCCCCACTGCAAGTTTAGGCCAGTGGGGTTAGGAGGGTCTGAGCTCTTTCCCTACCCCCTCAACCACATCTTTGGCTCCTGGGATTAAGCGACATGGACAGTCAAACCAGGCCTAAACTTCCTCTCTATTCATAGATTGGAACGACAGGAAGAAAATGAAAACCAAGCCAACAATTTTGTAATGTAATAGTGTTAGCATAATGCTGCAAATATTGCTTAAATACTGCTTTTTTTTTACACAAACTATGATAATTTATCTAATCCTTCAAAAATATATATTTTTTTAAATGCCAGAGCCACAACCTAGTTACGTAATGCTTATTTACGTAATGCAATTTTGAATCTGGCTCACAACATTTACTCAGTTTGTTCCCTCCTCTTCTGCATATAATTTCCAGTCCTCTCTTTACTATCTGATCCATAAAAGTGGCAAAATGTCAATCAAAAAGCACATGCGATGCAAAGAAAACATGACCGCAGAGGAAACAACTTACTTGCATTCAGGCGACTAGGTCGCTAATATTGACACCCGTTATCAATACTTCAATAACACAATTTCCATTAGCTGCTAAACGGTTCAAATTCACAAGCGGGCCTTCCGCGCTTACCTTTTCATTTTTCACCTTCTTCAAAGCTCTGCATTCCCCGTCAAGCTCCTCTGGCTCTGATTTAATAGCTAACGGAGAGACAATTCCAACAGTTTCCAGAGCGTTATTCCCAAGCTGCTCTGTCACAGCCATGTCTGCATTTTGCGTACTATCAAAGGGCGTGTTGCGTGTGCTTCCAAACGCCTGAGCGTTTGCTACTATCTCCTTCTCAATTGCCACGACTGCAACTGGTCCGCTTTCGCTTTTTTCTTTCTTGTTTTTCCCGCTTGATACTTCCTTCTCCTTTTTGCTGTTGGGCACGCTGCGTGAGGCCTTGGCGCCCTTCTCGACGCCTTTGCCAGGAGCAGAGGTGCCGCCTCCTGAACTACCTGTCGCACCAGTAACCTCCCCTTGGGTCCGTCCCTGATGGTCCTTTTTTGCTCCATCTGCAGATGGAGTCTTGCTGCTATTGTCTTTAGAATTTTTGTTGCGTTTCGATTTCGATTTGCTCTCTTTGCCCTGAGGGGCGCTCACCGGGCTCACAAACTTGATATTGTCTGGCAGAGCCGCTACTGCGCTAGGTGGAGCTGCCATTCCTCCTCCGTCCTTGGTGCCAGACATCTCAAGTTTGTCCTTCTCTAGGTCAGCGTCAAGGTCGATAATCAGATTTCCAACCCCGATATCCCACTCATCACCGCTGTCGTAAGTGTCCACCGCATTAGAGTCCACACCTTTCCCGCCTGCAGTGCCACCACTTAGGGACATTTTAGTGCCAGCGGCCCAGGTTTGTCACAGTAACGTCTGATTCCTCAGACTGCCAGGGTGTGGGGAGAAGGAGAACAGTAGCCTCAACGTATTGATGTCAACTTCCCAGTCACCCACATTTTGCCCTAGAGGAGAGACATACAAAAGGGATTATCTGACTTGAAAATGTAGTCTGAAAATGAAACGGTAAGCGATGAATATGCAGCACATGAACTTGACTTAACACACAAGAGCAAATATAAAACGTGAGTAATAACATTGACCTTCTTTAAATAGTATACATAACCTTCTTTACATAGTACACAAATTGAATAAAAGGAAAGTGTGAGAGTTATAGTGTCTTAACCAGATGCAATCCATATTTTCCTTGTTAATCTGAGAAACTCAACAGAAAGGCTTGTTTTCTTGCCATTATTTTGAGCTACACAGTATTATTTCATCACATTCAAATCAAATTTCAGTAGCACTTTATTTTACAGTCCTGTTATGCATGCATATGCTATGCACATATTATAGTAATAACTGGGTAATAACTAGGTTCTAACCATAAACCTTAACTTAACCTATGTTAAGTGCATGTAGTTTCCTTACATTACTTGATTAATAAATGATTTTAGCAAATGGCTGCAATATAACAAAGAGTTAAAAATTGAAGGGGGTCTGAATACTTTCCGTACCCACTGTAAGTCTTATGAGATTGTAATGACATGAGGATGAGTAAATTATGACAACCCTTTACATTTTCTACAAGCACCATAACATTGAGAAAAAATTTTTTTTCTTTTTTTAACAAAATAGTATTTATTTAAATACTATTTTACAATAAAACGAAGATAACTAGCAGCTTATTGGCATTGGCCAGAACATTTCTTTTGAAAGTGTGGTTCATCTAAAATTTGGAACCAACAATTAATGGCTCATTCTTTGGAATTTTGAAATTTCAATTGTTATAGTATCACTTAATATGGTGGTCTTGTGTCCCAATTAATACTTTATACTTTAAGTAGTGCAAGCATGTGAACTGTGCAGCAGCCATGATTTCTTCAGCAGTCCTCTTTCGCCTCAGTGGAACTGTGGGAGCGCTGACAAGCTCCTTAGTGTGTAGGAAGTTAAAGACTTCATCCACTTACAATGCAACCCCCCCCTTTCATTTAGCCAGGTCATTTGCTCCCCCTTCTCCTTCCTCTGGCCCTCGAGTGGCCTTTTTTCTCAGCAGATTCGAGCAGAGCACCTACCAACCTCTCAGAAAGCTACAAGCAGACTTCACCGCTGGCATTTAACACATGATCTCTCCCCACCTCCGTTTGGAAGCACTGCGGCAACTTGAGGCATTCAACAGTTTTCTCTCATTTATTCATTCCTTCCCTCATTTATCGGTTTCTGTTTGTTTATCCCCCTCTGTTCTGCCCTCTAGCTTTCTCTCTGCTCACATTGAGAGGTGAAATGAGGCATGCTGAAAATTTGCTGGCTGACAATGGAGGACAGCTGCTCTCACTGCTCAAGCCTTTCATGAGCTGAATTAGCAGTGCGAGCTCACCGCGCTCCCTTCCCCCACCCTTGCTGCTGGCTTTAACACCCATCCAGACATACTAGCAGTCGCCATGTACAAAGCTGAGGGAAAAGGCTTCGTTTCTCAGATCTGCCATTGCTTTAATGGCTGTCCGCGCTTACCTTTTCATTTTTCACCTTCTTCAAAGCTCTGCATTCCCCGTCAAGCTCCTCTGGCTCTGATTTAATAGCTAACGGAGAGACAATTCCAACAGTTTCCAGAGCGTTATTCCCAAGCTGCTCTGTCACAGCCATGTCTGCATTTTGCGTACTATCAAAGGGCGTGTTGCGTGTGCTTCCAAACGCCTGAGCGTTTGCTACTATCTCCTTCTCAATTGCCACGACTGCAACTGGTCCGCTTTCGCTTTTTTCTTTCTTGTTTTTCCCGCTTGATACTTCCTTCTCCTTTTTGCTGTTGGGCACGCTGCGTGAGGCCTTGGCGCCCTTCTCGACGCCTTTGCCAGGAGCAGAGGTGCCGCCTCCTGAACTACCTGTCGCACCAGTAACCTCCCCTTGGGTCCGTCCCTGATGGTCCTTTTTTGCTCCATCTGCAGATGGAGTCTTGCTGCTATTGTCTTTAGAATTTTTGTTGCGTTTCGATTTCGATTTGCTCTCTTTGCCCTGAGGGGCGCTCACCGGGCTCACAAACTTGATATTGTCTGGCAGAGCCGCTACTGCGCTAGGTGGAGCTGCCATTCCTCCTCCGTCCTTGGTGCCAGACATCTCAAGTTTGTCCTTCTCTAGGTCAGCGTCAAGGTCGATAATCAGATTTCCAACCCCGATATCCCACTCATCACCGCTGTCGTAAGTGTCCACCGCATTCGAGTCCACACCTTTCCCGCCTGCAGTGCCACCACTTAGGGACATTTTAGTGCCAGCGGCCCAGGTTTGTCACAGTAACGTCTGATTCCTCAGACTGCCAGGGTGTGGGGAGAAGGAGAACAGTAGCCTCAACGTATTGATGTCAACTTCCCAGTCACCCACATTTTGCCCTAGAGGAGAGACATACAAAAGGGATTATCTGACTTGAAAATGTAGTCTGAAAATGAAACGGTAAGCGATGAATATGCAGCACATGAACTTGACTTAACACACAAGAGCAAATATAAAACGTGAGTAATAACATTGACCTTCTTTAAATAGTATACATAACCTTCTTTACATAGTACACAAATTGAATAAAAGGAAAGTGTGAGAGTTATAGTGTCTTAACCAGATGCAATCCATATTTTCCTTGTTAATCTGAGAAACTCAACAGAAAGGCTTGTTTTCTTGCCATTATTTTGAGCTACACAGTATTATTTCATCACATTCAAATCAAATTTCAGTAGCACTTTATTTTACAGTCCTGTTATGCATGCATATGCTATGCACATATTATAGTAATAACTGGGTAATAACTAGGTTCTAACCATAAACCTTAACTTAACCTATGTTAAGTGCATGTAGTTTCCTTACATTACTTGATTAACACTACATTGTACATTGTAAGTGCATGTACAGTAGGGCTGCACGATATATATTTTCAGCATCGATATCGCGATGTGCGCATCCACGATAGTCACATCGCAGGATGTGCGATGTTTAGTATACTGATTGTTATATTTATACTGATTGTTTTCTTTTCTCACACACAGACACGGTGTCTACACCAGACGTGACAGCTGTACAGAGATACCCATTTTAAATAAATGTAGTAGCAGAGCTACTGCACATGATTTTCAGTGCTGGAAATCCATTTATCCTTTGTTGAAACTCCCGCATCGTCGCGGAGAGCGCAGGTCACGGTCGCTTAGCAACAGCAGACGCCACGAAAGCGCAAGCTCCCGAGCGGTTTGGAAAGTAGGAGAAAGCGGCACGGCTGGCGTTTTCCACGCGTTTTTAGGCGCGACATGTGAACGGCCCCAAAGTCTGTCTACACTGGACTGGACAAAGCGACCTTTGCAAATCATTTTAACTTTGTGTCAGTACGTCATAAAGAGAACGCGGCATCAGTTTACTGTCGGTGATTTGTCGTGTCGCGCCGCATTCAGTGTAGACAGCATCACTGATTATAATGGCTTCTATTGTATTTTGTCGCGTCGCGCTGTTCGCGTCCGGTGTAGACACTGTGAGCTACCCAGATGCACGTGAACACTGAATTCTGTTCACTTCTGCGTCTATTTGTGCCTGAAATACTGTGCTCTGCAAGTATCCTTGTAAACGCAGTTGCTTATGGCTTAGGTGAAGGGAAAAAATTGAGAAAGAAAATAGATGTGTAACAGTATATTGGTTCTAGGGTTAAGTACCATTCACATTTTAACCAGTACGGTACCGGTATCGGTACCTGAATTTCTGTGCCGGTACCCAACGGTACCTTTTTTCGGTACTTTACTCTCTGTGGCAATAAACATTTAATTTAAATCAAATGAAAATTAAACCCTTTTATAAATACTGTGCTCTGCAAGTATCCTTGTAAACGCAGTTGCTTATGGCTTAGGTGAAGGGAAAAAATTGAGAAAGAAAATAGATGTGTAACAGTATATTGGTTCTAGGGTTAAGTACCATTCACATTTTAACCAGTACGGTACCGGTATCGGTACCTGAATTTCTGTGCCGGTACCCAACGGTACCTTTTTTCGATACTTTACTCTCTGTGTAATTACAAAAACATTTATTTCAGTGAAGTACAAAAGTCTCAATTTCAACATTTTGAACAAAAGGGCCCTACAAACGTTTTCTTTCTTTCTTTTCTTTTTTTCCCCCCAGAAATTCTTGTTTTAATTTTTCTGAAAATCAAGTGAAGGCATTAAACATTTATTTTAAATCAAATGAAAATTAAACCCTTTTATTTTTTGGCAAACAAACTGAGTCAACATATGTTTCTGTTGAATATACTGTTGAAATTAATACATGGAAGAAAAATTGTGTGAATATTCCTTTAAAACATTTTTTAATAGGCTTATTTAATAGGAAATTGTATAATTTTTTTCTACAAGGGATTAATCTGGTTGTAATATGCATTTATCATTTAATTTTTATGTAAATTTGATAGAAAATGGAACAATTTAAAAATGGATTTAAAGATGTACATTATACTGTACAAAAGTAATACAAGTGTAATATATTTCTGTTACATGTTAAACCGTACTTTTATTTTGACAGGTTGCCATGAAGTTTCTGTGTGTATACAGTATGATGATGCTAGTTTTCTCAAATGAAACGGTAAAATTCTCGCGAAGTGACTCTCACAGGAGCTCTGGAGATTAAGTTTTCCAGAGGCCGGAAATCACTGCAAGAGTCACGCGTGCTTCAGTATTTGTGTAGAAAACAAAACCGCGTTTCCGCCATTCATACATACAGAGGCAAGCGGAACATGCAGGATTCATATTTAAACCGTCTTTTTGCATTTTAATATTCACAGACACTAGTTCATATCGTGATTCGAATTAAGTGGCAGTGGCTACTTTTGATTTATTCGTCAAAAATTAACGAATTCCGTGGCATTCCGCGCTATAGAGTAAATTACGTTT
>NW_015558577.1:281181-336022 GCF_001515605.1 Sinocyclocheilus anshuiensis | reverse complement strand
TCGCAGAAACCATATGGCCCTAGAAATGTAACCACACTTCAGAACATTTCGGCTTGCCCTGTGTGTTGTTTGAACGAGCTGCAGGGGTGACATCATATCACAGGGTCTCTCTTTCTCTCTCTGTAGCATATGCGCCCAGATGCGTTCTCAGGTACCGAAATTTGGCACCGATTGATTTAACGTGAATCGGTACTCGGCAGTACCGACGCAATTCGGTCGGTAGCCTTAAAAGTACCGAGTTCGGTACCCAACCCTAACTGGTTCACAGCAGTTCTGATTTTTTTTTTCATATCGCAATATATATCGCAGAAAAAAAATATATCGCCATGTGAGTTTTTTCCAATATCGTGCAGCCCTAATGTACAGTAAAATAAATTGCACCCCACACTTCAACTTATGTAAATAACTTGTGCTGCTCTGGCATCTGGTGAAAAAACATTTGCAAAAGGGTTTCTAAACAACACTTGTGGTAGAAACAATACTCAAATATTTATGCTGGTTCATATTACTATTTATTCAGATTAGGGATGTCAATTTTCGATCATTTCCATGATCGATCGTCGTGATTATGATCATTTGATAAAATGAAGAGAGCTCGTTTGAGATCATTTTACTTTGTTGACCGTTTCCTATCCCGACACGGAGACCGCTGAACGCGCCTCTTTAAATGGTTTCGTGGTGCTCGTTGTTGTATTTTAAAACAATTGCAATGTTTTCAACTGACATAATGGCATTTAAAATAAAATTATCCCAAACGTAACTGTGGCGCGTGTGGCTGTGCTGTGCAGTCAGTGAACCGCTTCCATCTGCGCTACTTAATTTGATCCTGCTGGATCCTGTTCCAGAAAAAGTCAGATTTAAAATTTTTGCGTTCCGGTAGGCCTATTTGTTTTTAAAAATCCGGCATTTACAGTGCATTAGATCGTGACATTGAATGCGTGCCTGCATACGAGACGGAGCGAGCGCGGATTTGGCTAGATTTGGAGGTTATTGCAGACTGCGATGTAAGTTTGAATTGCTAGAATATGTGGGGTGTGCGCGCGGGAGGTGCCGGTGCGATCGAACAGCTAAAACATAAAAAAAAGCAAGATATAATCCGCATAAGTGTTTACTTTTATTTTTGCACACTCACAATAAAAACAAGATTTGTGCTTTTGCAAAATAAAGCAAAAAAACAGAATGCGCGTATCCTTTCCTTTCCGTGAACTTGTTTATGGAGCGCCGCGCCACACTTCTGTTTTAAATCTGTTAGCTTAATTATTTAAGTCAGATATATTTCGCATATTTTTTTTAATGAAAACAAATTGTTATTTTTATTTTAGGCCTATTACTTACATAGGTTATACATTTATCGATAGCTTTAATCGATTGCATCTCTTATCGACAATTAATCGATCATCGATTAATCGTTGACATCCCTAATTCAGATACAAATGTGCAGAGTCCTGTCAGTAAAAAGTACATAAAGTTGAAAATGCAAACTTCGCAAACATAAAAATAGATGATAATTTAACACACACACAAATGTATGTTAAACTACAACATTTTTCATTCATTAGTACACAGTGATAGCCTATATTGGGACTGGGATATTGGCCAGGGGTGCATTTCCAAAAAACAACGTTAGCGAACTATGGTTGTTAGTTACATTGAACTCTATTGGTAACGTCGGAACTTGCGACAAAAGTTGCATTTGGGAAACACAATTATATTAGTAATTATTCTTTACTTTGACATCTTAAGAATTGCAATTGGAATTTCCATCTTTTGCCATTTCCAAAATTATGCCAACAGATAATAAACATTGGTAATGGGTTTTAATTTTTTTTCCATTTCATAGGCACTGAATTGTATTGGCCAGTGGCAACCCTGCTCTCTAGATATCAGCATTGGCTATCGCAAACTCTATTACCACTTGACCACGACTTTAGTCGTTAACAAACGTCTATAATCTTGCAAACAAAAGCACAATGTTACACTCTGAACAGCGAGCAAGGTTTGGATAACAATGGTAACATTTTTTGCAAAGCCATTTGCTTCTAAACAGAACACTGATGTGTGTAATTGGAAGCATTTTGACCTATATTTTGTGCCAAAGTATTGGTTAAGAGCATGTGTCTGCTGACATTGGGCTTCATTCAAAGCCTGATGTCTGTAAACTAATTAAGGCAGCCATTCTTTTTCTCACACAAGTCAAAGGAGCATGCACTTTGACCTCTGACAGTGTAAATAATTAACACTCAAGTCTGCAGAATTTGTCCTGCAGTGCTAAGGGGCTCAGGGCTGCAAACAAGGGCTGGAAAGCAACGACCACAGTGTTCTAATAAAAATGAAACCGCAGCCTTACACTAAATCTGTAAGAATCTGATTAACTCATGTTAGTCTATCCATGTTTGAAATGCTTCACCAAGCTTCAGCGAGGAGAGGGCTTTGTTCAATAAGCTGGAGCTTGTATCAGCCTTTCATTTAGTTTCATATAGGTTTTCGCAAGTCTCTGATCACCACAAAAGCCACAGAGTGGAATTGAATGCGAGTAATATCGTTTAAGTTTAATTGATATTAAGAAAACCGTAGCTTCTATATCATACTAAATTTTTAAATCCTCTTGAATTTTGTGAATCTAGATTGACAGTCCTGATGGAGATGATTGTGTTGCCATTTAAATAAGGATTTGGTGCAACTGCAACAGAGTCATTGGATTCTCTGTAACTATGCCTTGTAAATGACAATATCCCACCAAGAACAAAACCTTGTATTGATTGTAGGCCCCTTCATTGATGAGCCATCATCTGACGACCATGCATGCTCTACATAATCCCAGATGGTCATTCTTTCACAGTGGGCAGATCTAAAGACTGCAGATGTTCTGCTGGAACAAACAGTCAAAGGGGTCAAAGTCAGTTTGCAACATCTGTAGCTAACCTGTGCACTGTGGTTTCAAGTGAAAAGCCTGTTTGATCCCTTTAAAAGTCCAGGAGATGTACAGCTTATTCAATACGCTTTTTAAACATGGCATCACAGAATGAATGTTTTGGGATCACAAATCTCAATAATTTTTTGCCTTTTGAAAATATGTGATATATTGTATATTGATAGGGCTGTGCAATTAATCGCATGCGATTGTCGTGCGCATCTCGTCAGTAAAGCCGGTTGCGTAAATGGTAGTAAATCTCCATCACCTGCTTTCAGATGGAGCGGCATTTAATGTAAACTTAATGCCAAATAAAAGTACATTAAAATCATCACACTTTTCACAGTGTTGGCTAATTTTATATGGCCGATAAAATATAAAATATAATTAGAATTGTCATCCCTATTGATGTCACACACAAAAAACAGACAGAGAATAACGTTCATCTGCATTAGAAAGATAACTTAAAGGCACAATCTAACAAAAGTGCATAACAGACCACTTGTTGTAACGGCAATAAAGATTGAATGCTGAACTGAATGATGTGCATAGCTTGAGTGGTGACAACAGTAAATTCATAATGAGTGTATGGATCTTTCCAAGCATTCACAAACATTACAGAGCTAGAGCAATATACAGTGGTGTGAAAAAGTGTTGGCCCCCTTCCTGATTTCTCAGGGCCATGTAGTTTTGGATTTTGTTTTCCCTTAATAATAAAAACCTTCATTTAAAAACTGCATGTTGTGTTTACTTGTGTTATCTTTGACTAATATTTAAATTTGTTTGATGATCTGAAACATTAAAGTGTGACAAACATGCAAAAAAATAAGAAATCAGGAAGGGGGCCAACACTTTTTCACACCACTGTATCTCTCTTCCAGCTGTACGCTCCCATCGGCTCAGACCTATTGATTTCTCTGGACTATCCTAACACAGGATCAGAGAACTTTCAATATCAAAGCTTGTTTGCGGTAGGAGCACTACGATATATATGGACTAAAAAAAACACAACAGTCAAGACCAAAGCTGAGCAAAAGCTTTTTAAGTGTAAAGTATAGACAGAAAACATCTAGCTCTGGTCTGCAGACAAATCTCAACTCTCCAGACACTAAACAGCAAAAAAAGAGAGAGAGAAAAAAAATAAAACTGTCTGAGACACAGGTAATAGATTCGCCCTCCGGCTGACTGCCAACTCATCTCCACACAAGTACTCTACAACATTATTACTGATAAAAGCAAATCATGAAAGTTCACATATTTGCCTGTGTTTGGTGTCAAGATACCCTTACAAAAATATTGCAATGTTTTTTGGACATGGTGTCATGGAATGAAGTTCCTTTGAGCACCATAGTTATACCATCTATAACACTTTTGTACAATAATATTAGAGTACTGCAACGTAAAGGCAGATGATGTGTGGCCAATATCATCAACCTATATCAATGTGCTACACTGTATAACATAATCTGTCACCAAAGGAGGAAACTGTAAACAAAATACTATATATGAAAGTCAAGTTCAGACTCATTAAATGATTTCTGAAACACCTTCAACATATGTCAGCATGTATCTGCACCAACGTTTCATTACATTTCATTACACTTCTTTCAAAGAACAAATGAACTCTGGGTTTTCTTTTCAAAGCTTTTCCATATGCTATATATGATGATTTTTCTGCTTTCTAAATTTGTCTTCACTTGATGCTATTTGATATCTGTGCTGATTCTTTAAATAGATACAATAGGGCAAATACATTTCATTTGCATTCACACACACTCAATAGTGCACAATAGTTGCACTAGGAACCATGGGACTGAATAAACCAAGATCTTATTAACATACCAATGTATTTACATGGCCAAGGTATGTCAAAGAATACAATAGTGGTAATATCAGGGTTTCATGAAGAGACTTACATTTAAAACCTTTTTTAAGACCAAGTAAAGAAAATTTAAGGAAATAAATTTGATGGAACACAGTAAGTCAATATGATCTCTAAACAAGTAAGTAAATGTCTTGTATTAGCAATGCTTCGAGGTTTGAAAATACAACATCCAGCAGATATCCATTATTTATTTTTAATCACACTGGAAAATAGTGATGTTCTTCTTCATAATTTTTTGTCTTGTTTTCATTTGCAAATGTCTAAAGATTTCGAAATGGACACATTTACTTGAAAAACAAAATGATATAAAATAAGAAGTCTTGTTTTATGAGAATTTGATCAAAAGTAAGTGAGTTTATGATTAAAACAAGAGAAAACATCTGCCAATGTCAACTTAATTCACACTAAATCTTGTTCAGTTTCTCAGAAAACGAGACCTTGCATGTTCAATTTGCATTTCAAGTAAATATATGTTGATTTAAAGGGGTCATATGATGCTGCTAAAAAGAACATTATTTTGTGTATTTGGGTCCTCTTTTGGAAGACCAAACAAAGTAGTTTCGCTTTCACAACGAAGCACACAGCGTCTTCAGGATATGGCGGCGGCAACAATACTACAGTGAGAATAAAAGTTACGCCTTCTTTCTTTGCGTGAACATTTGGGCGGCATTATGCAAATCTTCCCACATCGTGAGGTAGATATGTGGGGGCGTGTTAGAACGAGCCGTTTTAGGTAGGTGTGGCTGACTCTTAACTTTTATAAAGAATATCTCTTTGGATTTGAGACTTTAGTCTTTGCAACTTTACAGATCTTCTTTATGCACCAAGAGCTTGTAACACTCCAAAGAGAAAGGAAAAATTGAAATCGCATCATATCACCCCTTTAAGGACGTTTTGATATTTGTATTAGGAAAAAAATACTTACAATTTTTTTTGCAGTGCATCCAACATTTAAAGCCATTACTTTATGAATTTAAGGGTTTCTGCCCTGATTTAAGACCTTTTGACATCTTAATTTCTGGAAGGGCAAATTAAGACTTTTAATACCTTTTTAATTCCCGAAGAAACCCTGTAATATGGTACACCTAAAACCATCAATGCAAATGTTTCAAAATGTCCAATTCCCAACAATGTATGGTGACATTGAAATGTATTTCCCATTAGCCTGCAGCAACAAATCATTTTGAATTTACCTTAAAGATAACTAAAGTTAGGTTTTGAGATAGTATCCATTCACAAGTAGCTCACGCAAGCAGTTTAAAGGTTATTTAAATCAGGAAAACTACTGTTTCTGACAAGGATGAGTGTAAAGCAGTGAAGATTAGCCACAGAGTTTATAATCCCCATCATAAAGCAAACACATTTGGCCTCTACTCAATCAACACAGTGACAAAACTAGCAGAATTATTGCTTGATACAATTATTCTGAACCAGTGGGAAAATCAAGCAAGCAGATAAGATAAGTTATAAAGATGGTATCAAATGTTAATACTTTGACATACATTATTTACATTTCAAGTACTCTAAGGTACTTCAAAGAATACTATAATACTTGTTCAAAAACATGGTATTCTCCACGTCCAAAATCCACGACATAATTATGGTACCATGTCTAAAAAGCCATGGTAATACCATGGTACCTTTTGTTAGTGTACGGGGGCTGCTGAAGGCTGTATTATATGGAGTCCTAGAGTGAGTTATGTGTTTGAAAGCAGTGATTCACTATGAATCTGCTGATACTCACACATATAACAGACTCGAGCTCTTCCACAGAGAACTGCAACTCCAGCATAAACAAACCAGTGCTGTTTTAAACACAGTCGGAGTGTTTATTGACTCCATAAACCGTGTATTTCCTTACTCCGTGAGGGAAAACAATTAATATTACTGGTGTAATCGAGTAAACTGGGACTCGTTGTTCGGTTCGCCGCACCTAACGCGCGGTTCAAACGCATTGGTCCGCGTTGCTCTTAAGGAAATGACTCGCTAAGATGGTCAAAGCATGTGTGAGCCATGACAACCGAGCTAAGCTAACGGGCGAAAGCACCTCCAGTCTCCATCTGCACCAATAAAACACCACCCCCTACCTACCCACACACACACACACACACACACACACACACAAAAGAAATGCATTAATCCCATCGCCACTTACCCAACACGCGAACCCCTATCCAGAGAATACTTATGTACATTCCATAGAGAAAGGTGGAAATGCCTCTGGATTTGCGTACGGAATTCCAAAAACGCTCCCAAAGCAGTGCACTTTCCAACACATCCAGCAACTAGAGATAGGGAAGGCCAGCAGCCATCACACTCCTAAAGATCCCGTTCAGAAATGGAAACACTGCCTTGAAACTGGCATCGCAGGATCTAAATCTCAAAGCGTTCTTCAAATACGTCTTTCTTAAACTCCAGGACGATAAATCCAACATCTCGGCACGTCCATTTTCACGTATTCATTCATTTTTTTTCTCTCTTGAGTTGAGTCCTAGAACCCTAGCTCCTTTCAGTAAGGGAGATACAATGTAACTAAAGGGCAGGAGGAGGAGGAGGAAGCGCCATGAAATCCAGGAGAATGATCCGCATGGATTGAACCCTAGGCGCGCAGTGCGTGATAAAACGCGGAGACTGGATCGTCGTTCCATTCCACCGCTGCCAGGCATTCTTTCTGAAACTTCCCACGTGTTTGAATGTGTTGTGAGTCCAAAGCGTTTAAAATGCATTCAGAAACGTGGTGTCCTTTCTGCCTTAACTTATTTTCCTCTAATCTCCAGATCCTGTTTTTAACATGGTAACTCTTTATATGTCTTTAATAGGAAATGGTAAACTGTTTGTACAATTTCTGACAATTTCAATTAGAAGCAAATGTATAAAAACAGTTTGTGAAATATTTTCAAGTAGTTTAATTTTGGTTTCATTTATGTTTTTGCAATTCATTTACAATTAATTAGTCTTACAGTGATTGAATTATCACCAGTGCGTTAGTAGCACTTGTGTATATTATCTTGTAATGAATGACATAAACATACTTCAGAGTTGTAATCATGTAACTCTTCATCATATTCCATAAATAAATTATGAGCAGTCTAGGTCTGTTTATCTGAGTTGAAACAGTCTACTGAATAAAAATAGATAATAGCAGTTGTCATCAACTATTCTAAGATTACATTTTAATAACTGTAAAACAGTGTCTTTTCGGGTCACTTTAAGAAATGAATTAGTCTGCTTAATTATGGGTGATACAAATAAGTTTGATCAGACAGTGCTTTTTTACCATCATAATAAATGATCAAATCAGTGTTATTTTAGTATTGAGATACTATTGCATATTTTTATTTTAATCTTTTTTAATGTCTATAGTCGATAATCATTTTTTAAAATAAGAAATTTTAAGAAATTTTTCCTTTGCAACTTAATGAAAAAATAAGTGCATTAAATATTTTTATTTACTTATTTATTTGGTTTCCGTTTTTGTGCACAATCTAGTTATTCTGGCTGACTTTTGAACATAAAAACCTGAAAACATTTACGTAAACTCTATTGCCAAACTCTTGTTTCCAGAGATTCACTGAAAATCTTCCCCTCTATTGTAGCTCTAAAACCTAATTTGCATGTGGAATTACATCTCTATCTCACAACCAATTCATAGGTATTCTACGAGGTGGCGAATTCATATGAATTCGCATGACCTCACTCGTTCGATTTTGTACGATTTGTCTAGACCCCAGTGACGGGTAGGTTTAGGGGCGGGGTTAGGGGTAGGTCATTCGTACAAATTCAAACGAATTGGGGAACTCGTAAAATACATACGATTTAGCAAAAAACGTACGAATTCATATGAGTGACGTTGTACGAATTCATACGAATTAGCCACTTTGTAAAATATGGATGAATTGCCGTGGGATCGGGTTGCCAATTATGTATATGTTTCATAGGAAATGAGCAGCATGAACATTCTGCTACATATCCTTTTTCAGAGAGGGAAAGAAATCGTACAAATTTGAACTGATTTGAGGGTGAAATAGTTATGCCCGAATTTACATTTTGGATGAACAGTCCCTTTAAAAGAGGAGGAGTTAAATTATCAAACACATTTGGTAGTACAGTAACATTGCTGGTGAGTGATTTATCTGTAATGTTTTTGCTTTTCGGTTGATGACTGACAGCATTGCTTTTGACATGATTGAGAGGAATGATCATTTCTAAAGACACAAAGGGCATACATCTAGCACTTAACTCATTTTGCTACTGTGCAGTAGACTGACAAAAACCCATGCATATCAGTTTACGTGTTAAATATAGCAAATAAACACCTACATTCCATGCATCTTTAACACTCAAAGATTTCTTAATAATGTAAAAATGCTATTTGTTGATGTGCAGGTAGGCTATTACTCGCTCACTATTTCCACAGCTGGAAAGCTCCTCTAAACAATGCTAGTTTCCAAATGGCTGATAACAGACCAGCAGCTCCAGGTTTCATCATAAACTCAGCCATGGGGAGAAATTTTTCACTCTATTTTTCTGGGTGCCTGGGTGGCAGCGTCGTGTCTGTAGCCACAGGTATGCTCATTTGCACTTTCTTTTATTCGGGGTTAACAGAGTGAGGCCTGTCAAACAGTGGAAAGAGAAGGAAATGCCTGCAAGGAAAGTGCTGACTGGGAACAGGAAGACCTGCTGCTGACATTCCTTCTACAACCTAAGCCTCTTTTAAAATGCCCCCTCATTCAAATGCAAAAACATAAGCTTTTCATAAGATAATTAGCTCCTTCACACTTGAATCATGCTTTTAATAGCTCATACTGTTTGTTTAAACAAATGCAGGGAATTTGTTTCAATACTTCATAATACTGTTGTTTTATTGGTATAGATTTTTCATTTATAAATCCCACGCATTGGCCATGCATCGAAGCCCACCCAAGATCACGCCGCCGACAACGGCTCTGTGAAACTGAATTTTGGAAGCTCTTCAGCACTCCTCAGAAAACGTCTTTTGTACTTTGGCACAAAGGAGTGCCCAGTACCCCATAGCTGGTTAAGATGACCGAGTTTGATTAGCTGCTCTCTGGCTTTAGGCAAGGGAGGGTTTTCAAAAGGTTTAATCTTAAACTCAAACAGTATTTGTATTTTTGAAAATTAATTGCACATTACAATATGATGGAAAAAAAAAGAAGCAAAGTGACAGACGTTGTAAAAGGGTGGCTCTTATGAAAACCTTCAAGTAAGGTCACATTTCAGTTCAAAAATAACATGAAATATATTCTGCATTAGTAAAAATTATGCCTATTTGTACACTGTGACAGTATTTTCTTGACAATCAAGTACATTTCCTCTCTCAATCGTTAGTAGACTACCGCGAAATATAAAATATAATAAATAAATCTGCATTTCAATCTATCATAGTAATACCATTGTGTTTTTTGATACCTTGGAGAACCATGCAAAAACACCAGTATGTTTCTTAATATCATCTTAAAGGGGTGCATGTACAAGAACAACAACAAAGGGCCTAATACAGAACTTTTTGGCACTCCATACTTTACTTACATGATTTTCTGTGGAAGATAGATGGATAGATATATAGACGGATGGATAGATTTTTCATTATTATATTACATTAATGATAATGATCATTTTTTTCACATGGCAGGAATGGGAATTTGGTGGGAATTGACTTATTTTAATTAATATTTGTGAGATTTACCAAGAAAGATTCACACATAACAAATGAACCAAAATAAAAACAACGCAATCCAGAAAAGTCTATATATTCAACAGACTGCAGATGCTAGCTGATCATTTATCATGCTGATGTATTTGAAATACGTAGAAAGACCGATGCCCCGTTTTGCACAAGAAGAGGAAAATGCATGCTCAATACACGGCAGGCTACTTTAATGCAGTTCCCATCGTGCAATCTACCGTTAATGGAGCCAGTCATTTGCTCTTTCTGGTGCAGAGATGCTTGTGTCACAAAGAGGCCACTCAATCACTTTGAGAGCAGCAGGCCCAAAACCTGAGAGGCTCTGGCTTTGACAGCCATTGTGGCCCAAATAACAAGAGCAGCTCCAATATGAGCTCTCCAGCACAACTGCCTCTTTATAGTAAGCAGAAAATTCCATGCTCAGCCAACCGGTTCAGGTTCAGACTGTCTGCTTTATGAGCTGGAAATCCAATTGAGATTAAAAGGGAGCTGGTTAATTATACAGCAGTATTATACGCAAAATAACCCAAAAGACTAAATTATAACAAATAAATTATATTTTAAAATGCTTTCCAACTGAAATGTACTAAAGAACCAATACACAAGTAGTCTTCAGCCTTTTAATCAGGGAATGATTGTGCATTTGCCGTGCTACTGATGTCACCATTAGTCCCACACGTCCCATATGTGACACGGTGATTCCCACTGTAGCATGACATGGCCAACGTGAGGCTTCCACAGGGACTCTCTGTTCCTCGTCTCTTGGCCGCCGTGGCTTTGTTCAGGTCACGCTGGCTGCATTAAACACTTCTTGGCACTTTGGTGGCTCTGGCTCTCCAGTTTCCCTGTGTGAGAGAATGGGGAGGGGTGAGGTTAATGGTGATTCAAGTCCCAGTGACCTTTTCAAAGCTCCCTGTCAAACAACGAAAAGCTGCCCTGCAGGAAGAGAGAATTTATGAATCGGTTTACACACACATTCACACTTCCAACACCTTTTTCACACTTTCTCATCATACATAGAGGGATTGCAGTGCTGTAAATGTCACACTAACACATGATTACTCAGGGACAGGTTTAAATCTAGATGATGTGTTCACAGAATAGCCCATCTGTTGCATGAGAAGAGCAAGAAATTCTGATTCACAACCAACTAGCATTTAGAAAACAGCTCTGAGAGCTATAATTTTCTTCCTAGAATGACGTGCAACATAATTCATGTAATTTGTTACTGAGAAGACCCGTGAAAAAGTTGCACTGTTGTACAATGTACGGTAGTACCATCTGTAGGTATGTCAATAGGTTAAAATATTCCATCATGTCTAATCTCTTATTTATTTATTTTTTCGAATTTTTAATCGGTCCAAATGTCTTTTCTCTCCAAATGCAGTTCTAATGCATTCTGTTAATCTTGTAAGGAAATAAATATGTAATAAAGATGTTTTATTGATGCTGTAGCAGTTTTTCACTCATAAATGGTATGTCATATTTGTTGAGCTTCGATAAATAACTTTTACCATATAATAACTGATGAGATGAGAAGGAAGCAATTTTAATCTCAAATTAAGTGAAAGTGTACCTGCATCCAAAAATGCCATTAAACATTTAATTATTCACATTTTTTACAGTAAAACAATATCTTCTTTAGTTATCCTAAATATACTAAAATGTATTTGAAATACATTTATTTCATGCTAAATATACTACACATTTACATATTTGTGTAATTAATAAAGTTACTTATTACATATTTGTGTAATTACTTAAAGTCTGCTAAAATTTGTACAACTAATTTTGTAGTTAATGCACTTTAATTGTGAGGAAGTCCAACTAAAGATATACTGAAGTATGTGCTAAAATGGAACTATTGTAAGTATACTTTAGATACACTTTAAATATTTTGCATTTAAAGTCATTGATATTATTCAAAGATCATACAATCCTCGTCAGCAGTGACATTAAAACACATTTTAGGCTTAATATTAAGAAATACTACTTTTAAGAAATAAAAGTAGTACTCTAAATAAAGTTTAATTATAATTTTTATATCAGTAAGTCTCGAGCGATATGTCAGTAAATATGTTAATAAATTGTAACTGTAATTAGTATGAAATAAATGTATTTTAAATAAATAAATTTTTTACTAGGGCAAGTCTCAAGCAAATATGATCCGTATGATCTGTGGGCTAGGGTCAGTTGTTCGGTCAGATCCTTCAGGGGTGAGATTTTGTGATGCCTAATGCTGTATTACTGTGGCTAAGAGCTGCCTGCACAAAGCTCTGAGCAGTCTTCACTTCTGAAACTGGAGCCACTCAATCGATAGGAAAGGAGATGATGCTGATCTGGCTGGCATCAGCATCTCTATTCTGTGGGAAAGCAAAGACTTTCAATTCCACCCTTGATCTTAGCTGGCCACTTTTTCAGATGATTTGGCAGCATTCAGAGCAAGATGTACAGCGGTAGCATCTGTCAACCTCTGACTGCAAAATCTGACTCACTTCAAACAGCTCATACTGATGAAAGCTGTTACCTGACCAAAATTTGAGTCACGTAACACAACATACACTAAAGCCAGCTTATCAGTTGTTGCCTTTTTGTTTGACTCTAGGGAAGCAAAAACCTGTAAACAATCTTTCAGAACATGTATCTGCTATTTCAAAGCAAGATGTCACAACGCAGTAAGAAGAGAATTTCACACTGCCAAGACATAAATGAACAGATCAGATCAGGTCAACAACGAAGAGAAAGAGTTCTTTATATTTTATAAAACACACTTTTTAAACATATACTGAGCAATAAAAGCATATTTAAAATCAGTCAAGACTTTTCCGGGATCATTTTTAATCAAAACTTTAAGAGATATATAAACATTATATACTCTATATAATTACATGTCACAGCACAAACGCATTTCAACAGTAGATGCACTTCTGGTTGCGTTGAGCTACTGAGTCCCATCATTCTGCATTGGCTGGTGAGGCAACTTTTAAGAGCCCAGACATCGATCTAGCAAGATCATTTCCCATTGATTGCTCTGGTTGGGGGCTGCTGTGAAGCAGTTTATTACCCATACTGCAGCAAGGGAGCCAGCCCAATAATAGGTGCAGTGTGTCCAGAGCATTGCTGGAACTCCATCATCTAACACACCTGGCTTTTCTCCAGCTGCCTACACTCAGATCAAGGACTGAACTCCAGAACTTATGCAATCTTCCCATCTTACAGGACTACATATAGTCTAGGAAAAACACTCTCACACAGAACCCCACTGGTCTCATTCAAAGAACTGCCACTGTTTGTTGGAGATTTAAAAATAGATTTTATTTTTTGCAAGTAAATTGTAATGACTCCACTGGAATGTAAAACAACAGACCTGAAAATAAAAATAATCTTCTCCATGTTGCTAAAAAAACTGAGTAGAATATCCAATGTGATTTTTTCTTCTCCATACAACAAAAGTAGAAATTGAGCAGTCACTAATAAAAGTAAAAAAGAAATACCATAAAAGTGGTCTGTACAACTTGTGCACTATATCCTTAATTCTTATTTAAAGTCATATAATAGGTTTGTGAGAGAAAAAGACTGAAATTTAAATTGTTACACCCTAATAATCATGTAAGCATGTAAGTATGGAGTGCAACAAGGCTGTGTCTCTGGCCCTTTGTTGTTCCAAGAGGTAAGATTACAAGGAAACATGACATTAGCTTTTACTGATATGTTGATGAAACTTTATAATTTCTCCAGACCACATGAAATATCAGTTAGCTGATTGTATTAAGGTTGTAATTACTGGATGGCCCATAATTTTCTAGACAATGCAGAATTTTCATTTTCTGGTAAACTGTCTCTTTAATCTCATTAAAGCCTTGATTACATTTAAGGGTGTTTCACTTAGGTGTCCACAGAAGACCTCAAGTGCCAGAAATCCAATGGTATTACAAATGTTCAAGATGGATTTCATTGTTGGAGATCCCCAAAGGAACAGTACAGGGGAAAACATTCTCTAGTTTTTGTTGTATTCAATCATATCTGTTCCTGAAAAGGCTGTTTGTCTTGTAGCCATGGGCAGTGAAGGGTGGGTGGAGGGACATCAACACATGCACTCAGTAGGGGTAATAAACACAGACAGCTGGAGCGTTGTGATCTAGCTCTAGAGGTATTATCCATGTTAGTGAGTTAAGTTGAACTTGAATAAATGACTAGAAGTAATAATGTAATAAAGAAAGACAGGTTTTATTTTGGTGCTCTATATGTGATATTGTGCCAAGTCAAAGTCTAAGAAAACAAATCACTATTCAATTCCGGATCTGACAAACTCTGAAGGTCTCAATCATGGATAACGCAGAGCAGAGTCAAGGGAGAACCACATCACCGTCTGGGGAAATCCAGCTCATTTTTCCAACCTAACTCTAAGTACCTTAAAGATTAGAGCATGTCATGAATGCTCACAGACACATCTCTTACAGCTCCCACAGTGCAGTAAATTCAATGCACTCAAGGCTCCTGGAAAGAAAGAGAGACTCTCAGCGGGTTTACTTGTATAGAATTTACTGAACTACTTCTTCCCTTGCTGCAGGATTGGACAAAAATGAAAGGTATGAATAGATCCACATGGAAAGTGTGATTTAAATCTGTTGGAAGAAGGTTTAGAGTGCAACACTTTTATTGGTTAAAAAAAAAGAAAAAAAAAGGGTGTGAACACATTGTCCAAATTACCTACCAAACAAACATTCAAGAGGCCAGCAATGAGTAGAATTTTATGAATGAAGGCAGCCAGAATTCTGTGGACATCTTAAGAACTTTCTGCTAAATGTACTTAAATACAGTAAAATGGGTTTGTCCATAATCAAAATATCTAAAAAACAAAAAAACAAAAAAAAAACATGCAAGAGTCAGGCAACATGTTGAACATTGTGAAAGATGATCATTTTAACGTCTGCAAAGCTTTCTGTGGTGACAGATTCATTAAGGCCTGGGTATGAGGGTTAAAGCCGAGAGAAGTACATGTTCCATAAAATTCACTGCATTTTTCCATTTTAGATGCAAACCCACACACAGAGGACAGGTATACAGAGGAATCGCAGTGCTTGGTCTGTTGAAACAGGGACACACTGTGCACTACAGCACTTTCCCTAATATGCTGTGACATTAATCAATTCCACCTGCCACACAGAGTTTGGAGTTAGCCGAAACAGCCAGCTGAGGATGGGAATTTTCCAGACACATGAAGAGAAAGACAAAGAAAAGACACTGATGAAAAGAAAGACACAACTCAGTCCTATGAGCTGCCAGGGAGCTCCAGACCAAGAGAAAAATCTTCCAGCCACCAGGGTCGCCCATATTAATGGGCCAAACAGAGAAAACAGATTAATCCTGCAGCCATTAATAATTCCTGCAACTGTTCCCTCCGAGGCAATTAATCACCTCCCCTCTCTGTCAGCGCAAGAGCCTGGGGCTAAGCAAAGATCCAGGGCTACTGCTGGAGCCTTGACTAAACTCATTCTCAATCACAGCCATACTCACTCTGATCCCTATAGCAATGTAGACATTATAAGCAGAATCTACCCAGATAATGTACAAAACATATCTATCTATCTATCTATCTATCTATCTATCTATCTATCTATCTATCTATCTATCAAAATCATGGAAGTAAAGTATGGAGTGCCAAAAGGTTCTGTCTAATTGTGTGTTCACACCAAACGCAAATGTAATTATTCACGTGAGTAGATTACATACAAAAGCCCCGTTCACACTACAAGCGACACGCAACGACAAAGCGACACGATCCCATTCGTTTCAATGGAAAGCTGGCGATTTCCGGCGACACGAGCGACAGCGGCCGTTGGTGATGGATTGGGCGTGTCCAGTGAAGCGACAAAGTTCAGAATCCTTCAACTTTATGCAAATGAATAGCGACTTTCGGGAGCGACAGCCAATAGGAAAGAAGACAGAGCTCATGTGATCGTTTTCCTCTCAGCTCAGCAGTGACGGAAAGATGGAGGAGAGGCTAATCCTTGCCGTCATCATTCATTTTTGTTTTTATGTACGGATTCAATTTATATTATATTTAGTCTTTTGCCTCCAAAATGTTTGTATTTAGCGGTAAGAAAACTGATTCGCGACATGCAGCGACAAAAGTCGATGCTAAAAGTCAATGCAAAGACGCGAATAGAGGCGAATTCGCGCCGGGCGACGTATTTGCCGCGAACGCGCGATATTCGCCTCAATCGCGCCTTCCACGCAAGTTCAAAACAATTAAACTTGAGCGGAAAATTTGCATGACGCGTTCTCGTACAAGCCAATCAGCGAAGAGCTTATGGACACGTCCGGTTGAATCAGAAAATGGACGAGAGCATTATTGTAGCCGTCTGTTATGATATAGGTCTGGAGCATAGAAAACAATTAAAATCAGTTGTAGTGGTAGTTGTATTTTATTAGCATGGCTACAGAGATGCTGCTATCAATAATAAAAAAGAATAGTTATATCAGTGTATATACAGTAGTAAAATGTAACGCACACATTAATGCAGGATCAATAGCCTAACGTTACTCATCCTCCTCTGGATGGTGCTGTGAACCCAGACACGTCGGCGTTTGGCTTTCCATCGTATTTGGGACTTTCACATCAGGTACAAAACAGCAAATGTAGTTATCTCAACCATGGTTGATCGCGCTATGTTTTTCTTCGCGCGAGTGACACGAAAAACATCCCGCGAGTAATCTAGAGCGAATGACGCGATGCGCATATTCGCTTCGCGTCTGGTGTGAACACACCATTAGGCCCTTTGTTGTTGTTCTCGTACATGTATGCTCCCCTTTAAGGTGATATCAAGAAACATACTGGTGTTTTTGCATGGCACTCCAAGGTATCAAAGAATACCATGGTATTACCATGATACCATGTCCACAATATATGTGGTACTGCCATAGTACCAATCTTTAGACTCTTGTCAAAAGATTATAATTAGGCATGAGTAATGTTTCAACCCTACAATGTTATACACAATGGTAGCTCTAGCTTGTTGACAAACTACCAAACTACCATCTTATTCACATACCAACAAAGACCAACAATGTTCAAAAACATGATCGTACCACAGTAGACTTTATTTTTTTTAACAAGCTACAGATACCACTGTATATTTTATTAAAGCGGTCTCTTTTTATGACGATCCTGCAACACACCACGAGTCAAAACTACATCCAGGTGAGAAAATCTCACAAATATGTTGTTGACAGTAACTCACTAAAGCCTCTGGAAGAGAGATCAGGCAGATTCTCTGAGCAAACAGTGTAACACAATTAGTCACAGAGCTCTTTACGTGAGATATGATGGCTCCATTATCATTCATTAATGAGAAACACTTAAGTACATGACCGCTCCCCCACACTCAAACACTGCTGTGCTCTCTGTTCCACTTCTCTCCTGTTAGGGGGAGGCAGGGCAAGAAAATTTTCATTAGCAGAGCAGCGGCAAAAGAAAGCGGATGAGAGAAAGGAGGAGAGAGAAACAGAAGGGGGGAATAAACTGAGGCTGATCTGGTTCTCTGTTTTTTTTTGAGGCGCTGAGATTTGCATATATGTGCAGCAGTGCAGAGGGAGAAATGTGTCAGCACTGACAGCTTCCTGAGAATCTTTAAGCTCGATGTGGGCGCCTCTCTTTCTCTCCCAGAGACCGCAGGAGCCCTGCTAACAGCCGCTCGGGGGTCAGGACCAGTGCCTTTGTGCTGAGCCCTACTATAGCAACCCAGCAAAGCATGTTTAACGGTCAGCTCAAGTGCAAAACTGCTCTCTGGGGGGAGGGCAAGCTGAACCTTCCCTGCTGCAAGGGCAAATGGAGACGTGTGTGTGTGTGGGCTTGTACAGAGCTAGACTAAGAGAGAACAAATGAAGATGGTAAAACATAGGCAAAATCACATACTGTTCATACCTTAGTCGGGGTAGATTAATATTTAATATGATGTGAGGCTGTGAGGGACAGATATTAACAATAAGTTGTTCCTTGCTCTCCTGAGATTTTTGTCCTCTGCATTTTTTTGGAAAGACACGTTGATCAAAATATGCTGAAAATATAAGAATATATCAAATATGGCGTACACCCAGACTAAGGTCGACAGTGTTCTGTGCATCAACAGGAAATGAAGCAGGGGTTTGCCCAGTTGAAAAGACCAGCTTAGACATGTGCCATGCTGGTCCTGGTTGGTTTATTCAGGTTTGGTGGTTGTGGACCAACATAATCATGTTGTTCACCAGCAAACATTGGCTGGTAAATGTGGTCAACCAGCATACACTCTTAAAAATAAAGTTTCCAAAAGGTTTCACAGTGACGCCATAGAAGAACCATTTTGTGCCACAGAAGAACATTTCAATGAACAGTTCTTAAAAGAACCATTTTTGAGTGTGAAGAACATTATAATAATCTAAAGAACCCTTTTCAACTATTAAGAACCTTTTGCGCTTTTGAAAGGTCCCATGGATGCCAATTAAAAACTTACATTTTTAAGAGCATAAAAGCTGGTTAACAAAGGATATCTATGTGGTGAAGCTAGTTAAGAAGCTTGGTGGGGACAGCAATCATGTCAGGCTACAGCTAGCAAATAAGGACTCTCAAGATGGGTCATACAGTTGTGGGGGTTGAAGTGATCGTCAGGTCCCTCCATGAAGCCTGAACTGACATCAGCACAGCAGTATCTCACGCTCACGATTCGGTGATTCTGCTGGTCTTTTCAGCAGGGAAGGGATCCAGACCTTTCCCCAAAATAATAGTTTGAATAGACAAGCTCAGTATTCATCAGCAGATGCACTCCTGTAGCAGTCTCATGAGATATAGCCAAGCGCACACACAGCCTCTTGCAAACACATCTAAAGCCATCATCGTGCATGCAAAATCCATCATGGTTTGTGCTGTTACAGTTTGAGACGTCAGAGTGAATGGCTCTCTGGGAGAAATTATCCCCACTAACTACCAGGGGTCCTCTTCTTGTTGGCGTGAGTGAGGCACAAATAAAAAAACCAGCAGGAGAGGGTTTTCCGAACACTTCTCCAACTGTTCATCTTCCTGCAGTAATTTCTGTTGAGCATGAAAAACTACAGTAAAATAAACAGAACAACTGCACAGATTTTGCACCAGAAGTTAATAAACTAGATTTTTACAGTTACTTAAGTAGTGTTGTGGGTGGTTTTTAGCACGTTGCTATACAGTTGCTACAGTATTCAGTATATTGCTAGGGTGTTCTGCTTGATTATTAGTGTGGAACTATGCTGCTGCTATGGTGTTTGCTTATCGGAAAAACACTAGATGGCCATGGATCCCTCCTTCTATAAAACTTAATGGGATTTTTACACCTGTTTTTTTCATCCACAAGGTAAAAATTCTAAGCCAGACTGCTTACAAATGTAAGAGCACACCTCTTCTCAACAAGGCACATGATTTAAGGCATAAATTAATGTCTGTAGCACAAACAGAATGAGTTATGAACCAAAGTTTAACACTTAGATTTAGGCATATGAACAAACCACTAATCCCCCATAAGAGCAATAGCAATAGTCCTGCTTGCCTTCGAAAACACCGCTAATTAAGTTAACAGCGAGCACTTGAACAATCAATTACCTGCAGTGTAATGGCAATAAATCGCATTGTAGTGCCTGTTAAAGACTATAGCTCCTTTGATAAGACCTTGAGAAAGGTAACATAAGCAGTATTTATAGCCCTTCCTTGTGGGCTGAGCACAGAGCAGGGGTAGGACAGGAAGCAGTTAATGGTGTGCTTGTGCTGGCTCTTTGGCATGCTGGAGGGAGAGTGACATTGATCTACCAGCTCCCGTCCATCCGTCTCCCTGACAGAGGTAACAGGATTGTTAATAAAAATGGAAATTGAGCTGCACTACCCCCTCACACACAGACACACACACATTTTCATCTGTCTCTGACCGTATCCAGGGCTTGCACTCAGCTGGCTTGCCCTGCCTGACATCTTCCTGCAGAGGCTAAGCACTGGTTGCACTCACCGCCATGGCTGTGCCTCTATTTAAGCACAAGCCAGAGAGCGAACACACACACACACACACACACACACACACACACACACTCAGCTATATTACCTGGCAGTGGGGGAGGAAAACTGATAAACGGTTGGTTGTCACGACATGTATTAAAACATTTAAGGTTAACAATTCAATACAGCAGGAAAATGACTCACAACTCAATTACGCTTCACTAACCCTATATAGGGTTAAAATCAGCAGACAGATATGCATTTTTTTCAAATGGCTGATGCTGATATCCAGAAAGGATTAGTAGGATTAGAAAAACTCCAAACCACTAGTGACACTGCTTCTATTTTCTATCTGTCTATGGTTTGGTGGAAAGTGGAAAGTAATGGGCTTAAAAGCTTCTCAAAAATCAGTTCTGCATTAGCTGTTAAGCAGCATTTTTGCAGCAAATTACCAACGCGGATCCATGTCTTTCAGGAGTGTATTTGAGAAGACAGTCATTTGGCACTTTCAGGAGGAAAGACAGACCACAGCACTCAAAATGCAAAACTTAGTGATGCCTGTATTTATATATAGGTATAGAGGAAGTTATTTTTGCCGTAAATGGTGATTTTTGCAAAAATAAGACAATGATTAGGAATGCACACTTTATTTGTGACATTACTGGTGTAGTCATAGACATTTTTTAAGCAATCAGTAAACACATTTTACCTTTTTAAAACCAGATCTCAACCATATTAAACAAGTAAAGAGTTCTACATGTAACAGTCAAATTCATTATTGCACAGCCCAAAAACGCAGCATCGGGATTCTGGTTTTTAAATGTCTCAGTTTTATAAATTCTAACGTCTTCTCGTTTCGAAACGCTCAGTCTTCTCAATTTCAGTTTCATGCATTTTGAAAATTTGGCATTCATGGCGTGAGATGCTGAAAAACATTAAAACCTCCTAAAGATGTCTATCTGCAATGTGTACAAATAGGAAAATTTTAAATAAATCTCTAGAGCCACTTTACTGATGTCTAATCAATGTTTTATTTATTCGCCACGATAATGTTTTTATATAATAATATCTCTGAACTATCTTAATTTGGTGCCTTTTCTAAGCAAAAAATCCAATCAGTTTGCTTCACTGATTGTATTATCACGTAATTAATTCAACTGAAATTTAAAAGTTGATGGACAGACCTAGTAACTACTATTTTTTTTAAACCTTGCAGAGTTTTGTTCATGATTTTCAAGGATTAGAAGATGTCAAATGGTTTATGTTTGGACTGGGCTAACTGCAGTAGCTTTGTCTTTGACATCAACAACAAACGACACTGGAAGCTTTCTTAATGCCCTTTTAAAAGAAGCATTACTACACAATTAAATGCATTTTATTGTTTAATTGTTTTGCCCTGTAGTGTGCAGCCCTAAAGAACAGACCTGCAATCCACTGTAGGGTCGTGATCCACCAGATGAGAACGACTAGGTTAGTATATAACTCTGAGATAACTTATTATAAATCAGCTACCAGGACACACACACAAAAAAACAAGTTATGTTTGTAGCTTAAAAGCACTACTAATTCAAGGCACAGGAAAGCAGCAAAGGATGATATATATTGGTTGTTTGTTTATGAGGGTGAGATCAAGGATAGATGATTTTAGCCCACGGAGCCGGTCTAAACGTGGACTCGCACAGAAACTGGGTCAGTTTGGCTCCCCAAAGGCTGTGCGCACAGACAGTGGAATTAAATGCTCTTGGTAATCATCAAAATGGGTTCTCGGGTTGGAAGGTTATGTGTTGGGTGTTAAGGTATTGACTGGCACGGTAACTGTGGACACAGTACAGAGATAGAAGCTGATGGAGTATACTCCAGAAGCTCAGCTGGTTTGCAGGGAAGAATAAACAGAGTGACGTGAGGCAGAAAGAGCTCGGCAGACTGAGTGCTGCCTCATTGAGCAGCCCTGGAAACCTGCCAGTCTAACGCCACAAAGCATTAATACACGCAGAGTCCATCGGAGGAGTGTATCGCACACCTCTACACAGCCACTGCTTTTACAAGTAAACGTGTTTACAGAGTATGAGTGCACTCCGCGATGTATGGTTTCTATTTAGACACACAGAGCCATAGAAGCACAAAAAAAAATCACTATTTTGTCTTGTTTTCCAGTAAAAAAATATCTAAATTGCCAGTAAAAAGATTTATATTCAAATATCTAAATCATCCTTGAATTTCTCATCTTGCTGGCAAATTACTTTTTGCCATTTAAGCATAATCTAACAATTTTGTGAGGTTCGTGCTTAAAACAAAGAAAAACAAAACGAATTAAAACATATTTTCTAAAAAAAAAACATTTTTACGACTGTTTCATATACCCACTGGCTCTTAATGGATTGTATTGCCTTCTTGAGCATCAGTAAATGTTTTCCACCTTTGTAATAGCTGTGTATGAGTCCCTGAATTGTCCTCAGTGTGAAAACATGGATTTCAAAAGTGAAAAAGTGAAGTGAAGTGACATGTGGCCAAGTATGGTGACCCATACTCGGAATTAGTGCTCTGCATTTATCCCATCCAAAGTGCACACACACAGCAGTGAACACACACCCAGAGCAGTGGGCAGCCATTTTTTGCTGCGGCGCCCGGGGAGCAGTTGGGGGTTCGGTGCCTTGCTCAAGGGCACCTCAGTCGTGGTATTGAAGGTGGGAGAGAGTGCTGTACATTCACTCCCCCCACCTACAATCCCTGCCGGTACGAGACTCGAACCCGCAACCTTTGGGTTACGAGTCTCTAACCATTAGGCCATGACTTCCCTCGATTCAAAATCATTTAGTTACTTCTGGAAAGGGTTCAAATATGCAGAAGATGCTGGAAAACCAAAGAAGTGAAGTGAAGTGACGTGACATGTGGCCAAGTATGGTGACCCATACTTGGAATTAGTGCTCTGCATTTAACTCATCCAAAGTGCACACACACAGCAGTGAACACACACACACACACACCATGAACACACACCCGGAGCAGTGGGCAGCCATTTTTTGCTGCGGCGCCCGGGGAGCAGTTGGGGGTTCAGTGCCTTGCTCAAGGGCACCTCAGTCGTGGTATTGAAGGTGGGAGAGAGCGCTGTACATTCACTCCCCCCACCTACAATCCCTGCCGGTACGAGACTCGAACCCGCAACCTTTGGGTTACGAGTCCGACTCTCTAACCATTAGGCCACGACTTCCCCTTTTAGTCTTTTTTTTTTTTTTCAAGAAGTGACAAATTCTTTTTTTTTCTATGATTCTTTTTTTTTTTTTTTAAAGAATGCGCAGGACTATTGAAGAATAGTGAATTAGTGAACAGTGAATAGTGAATTATCTCTGAAGAATAGTGAATTAGTGAATAGTGAATTAAGAATTATCTCTGAAGAATAGTGGGCAGTTTAACTGTTTAGAACAAACAAGCGACTCATGAACAACTTAAAAAAAAAAAGTGTTAAAATTATTAACATATCATTAATTATTTTACAGATTCTGCAACTGTTCTTCATAAACGTATGACTGCAGCTGTATATAAATAATTTTAAATATATAAATAATTATACCTAAACATACCTATCATACATTTGTATCTCCGGTGCCACCACAGTGAACTAGAAAAAGACTTTTCCAAGCAGTTTTTTTCCCTCTCCTTTCACCACTTCCTTGCCATTCACACCATTTAACAAAGAAATAATTAGGGAAATAAAATAATACATGGGGAAATAAAATGGGCAGTGAATGCCAATTCACATTTATAAGGGTGAAATGGGCTTATAAATGTAAAATTACCACGTTTTTTTCTGAGGCACTATGGGAAGCAAAACAATGGCAACAACAACATCAGACATGTCAGAAATCCTCACTGGTGCTTCCTCAGACTCTTCAAAAAAACATAAAATTCCACGAGTGCTGTTCTCAAAGTGTGAATCTTATAGCCGGCAAACACAAAGCCTGTGGGGACTCAGTATAAACATGAGCACTCAGGGCCTCTTCAGCTCACAGAGAACTAGTCCATACATGGGGAGACAGGAGCGAGGGCCCCTCCCCCACTCGCTGTACATCACAAAGACGACAGAGCTGGCTGCTATGTAGGGGGTGAGCAGATCAGACTGCAGATTATCCTGCTGAGAGAGGTCTGGGCTCAGCCGAGGTGGCTACAGACAGCTCTCTGAGTGTAAATACACTTCTTTCAAAAGCACAACAATAAGCTCAACAAGAGCTATGGAGATTAAAACAAGCTCAACACAAATCTGGGGATAGCTGTGGGAAGCACTGAAATGTAAAACAAAGAGTCATTCTAAGTGCTGTGTGATTTCGCCATGGTTTTTATCAGCACACTTTCAAGGGCACTGCCCCGAAATATTGTAGATAAGATAAAGATCTGATAATTACCATGAGGAAGTGTGTGTTTGTGTGTAACCTTAGTCACCAAGACAGCCTCGTCCCTGTAGAGCACACTGGGAAACATCAATAGGATCAAATGATCTTTCTCTAATAGTAAAATGGTTGTGATGCAGTTAGTAAACTGTACATTACTAATTGTGGGCTCCAAGTACAAATTTTAACTGCAATTATGATGTTTGTTAAAACAAACAAAAATGGCTTATTAACAAATCTAAATGTTGCTTTGTCTTTTAAATTATCAAATTTGAGTTCTCTTTTAGAACTACAGTTCTAGCAGTATTAACTTCTAGTAATCGTTAATAAGGTTTAACTGCATAGAGAATGTTGGCATATAATTCTAAAACTTGCATACTAAGAATGACATTAAAGTCTGGAAAATATAATTTTGAAACAGTTTCTTTATGCACCAAGAGCTTGTAACACTCCAAAGAGAAAAGAAAAATTGAAATCGCACCATATGACCCCTTTAATGTTTATTCGTTTCATGTCTCATAGACTTCCATTGTAAGTGCATGACTTAAAACATTTTTTAAATGAAAAAATTGTGTCACTGTCTGAATGGCTAAATAGTTTAGGGCCAACATGCGTCGGTTGATTTTTCAGCAGTGATCCACTTTCTTTTGTTGTTTTGCTCTGATGCTATAGACCTTAATGTGTTTAAAACAGGAAATCCAGCTTGAAGGTGAACAGCTGATGCACTGCAGTAGAGAAGCAGCAGCTTTTCCCTCCAGAGACAAGCATGAATGCGTTTCCAAATATAACCAAAAAGCTCTCTAATTACTGCAGTCACGATCTGGGGCTGGATCTTCAGTTCAAAACACCGTTTGATTGCTTAACAAGGACATCTTTTCAGTCTCCTCTGCCACGCTTCAATTATGAGTCTGATTCAAATGGAAAAGCACGTCCAGTTGCTTTCAAGTACTGGAGAAATTCTACCAGACAGTTTGAAAAAAGATTTCTCTTTGATTGTGAAAGCCCAATTAGAGAAAGGGAATGCCTGCCATGTCGGTCTTGTTTGCGGCAGCCTTTTTGGGGAAATTCCAACCATATCGCAAGGCTCTCAAAGCAACACATTCCTCTTTCAGCTCAGGCAGTGGCTGCTGTCCAGGTAAAAGAGAGATGGTAAACATTAAAGATGACTAACAGCAGTGCTGACTCTTTTTCAAGCTCCCCAAATGATGCCGGTTTCACAGGGACAACTGTGACATTCAGCGACTTTTCAGCTAGGTTTAATAATCAGCTATGCATCCAAAAAAAAAACGAACAAGAATATTATACATTTTAATCAGGCATTTTCCATCTACACTTAAATAGAAATACAGCATTGCTGTGGTTGGTTAGAACTAAAACTAATTTTAACATGAAAGATTTAGTCACTTGTCTAATCCAGTCATAATTCATACAAGATGGGGAAATTGTATGAAAACAAAAATTTAAGATGACCTTTTAAGAAACCTGAACCTGACCATTACAGTAATACAAAAAACAAACAAACATATAAGCGTCATATTTTTCCTCCATCTTGTACAAATTTATTTTGTTACAAAAAAGGAGAAATTTAAAATGTATTTACTGTACATTTGCACTATTTATGTGTGGAACATACCAAAATGTAAGTAGTTGTTCACTAAAAATCTTTAGAATATAGTGTCAATCCAATGGACTTATATTATAATGCTTTTTTTTGTTCTTTTTGAAACTTGAAAGCTTAAGTCTCATTCATTGTTAAAATTGTACATTCTAGTACATTCTTAAAATTGTCCTTTTGTGAAAAGGTTGCCCTAGTAACATTATAGGTCTTCAATTTCAACGGTAGTCATTATATTGCATTCCTGTAACCTAAACAGTTGCTCGCTCATTGTTGGTTGGGACAAAAATCAATTTTGAAAAAAATTCTGAATGTTTTATCCAAGTTAGCAGAAGGGCCAGCTGCTCAGAGATAAGTGCACATTAAGACAGGAATATTTAGAAAATTGCTGGGTAATAAAAGATTGTGTAGAACTTAAGCAGCCAAAGCCCAACTCACTAAAGTGTGAAAGCAAGGTCAGCGCATGAGTTCAGGGTCAAACAGGGTTGGGTTGCACACAGACATTTTGAGGGGTATGGCCCAAATCAAGAAAATATACAGTCCACAACTTGAAGCCATTACAATACATCATGACATGATCCACTCAATAGCACTCTAAAATTCTTTGTTACATGAGGGTGTCAAAAAAAGTTAACAACAATCTTATAACTTTTTTCTGTTACAAACATAAGATTAAAACAACACTCATATTCTTACAGAATCTACACTTTATTCTAGAATCTAGACTGCTACAGGATCGAAACATGACCCACAAAAAGATTACTCCATTGAAATTTATCACTGAATTGAAATGTGTAAGGTACAAAAAAATTACTTATTTTTGGAGGGTAAATCTTAAATTGCAGAGCAATAAAATTCCAGAATTACATCATTTTTTTTGTGCTGCTTCCTAAATGTCTGTTGCAAAAGATCATGTTGATAAATGTGTAGTTCTCTCACGAAACTCCATATGGTGCAGACTAATAGGTCCTTAATGCAATCTGGTAGCTAACATTTAAATAGTCTGTCTCTGTTTGCTGTAAGCAGGTCTTGCAGTGTGTTATCAGAAACCCTCCACCTCCCCCAGCTCCACCTGTCTAGATCTGCTAATGGTGATTTTTCCTTTATGCCATTCCCAACAGCAGCATAGCAGATTTAGTCCACCAAGACCAAATACATTAACACTGTCATATACATTACATGCTAAGCTATTCTTAGTTAGTTGTCATGATAGAAATATATTTATAGTCAGTTTTTTTGTTGCAGTGCACTGACTGCAGGCAATTATATAACCATGAAAGGCAAACTTCAATAATCAGCAGAAAAGGAGCAAAACACTACCTACAAAAGTCACTCCATCACAAAGTAGTTTCTGCAGATGCATGATAGGCTTAAATGTAAAATGAATGTCGACACAATGTACACAATGTAATGAAATCCACTCATACTGTAACCTACATTGCCTGCTAAAGGGGCACCTCAGCCACGTCCCTGGGGTCAAAGCCGGCTAGACTCAATTTGAGAGTAATGAGCACATAAGCCACGAACATCGATCCAAGCATGCTAACATCATTGAGATCATCAGTCAGGCCAACTGGACTGTTTGAATATCAACACTTAGGAAAGGGCATTCAGAAAAGGTACGATGATCCCTTACTGGGATATTTGGCATGAAATATCAAATTTAATCATCTTATTTGGAAGGAAGCAGACAGGCATTTTTATTTATATCAAGTTTCAAAGAGTGTTTAACTGTACACTGGGTGGCAGTTAGAACCCCCAAACGTGAATCTACATATTCTACTAATTTCCATGTTGGAGCTTGTCAACAAAACTACAAGCATGTTTGCTGTACATAATACAGAGCTGCTGCTGTTGGCATGTCAGGGCAAGGGAGTGACTCTCACTGCATGCTGAGTGCACTTGCAGCAGTAGCCAGGGCACCTAGCCTACATATGGTGGAGAATGTGTTAATGCAATATTCATGGTGAGCACGAGAGCAGAGCACAACACAGCATTGAGGACTCTCTGAAGTCCCTTTCACACTCAACAGAACAGAAACGTAGCGTGTAGGAAAGCCATGTGTGATGCACCGATGCTCTGGCCTTTCACATGAACACCAGCAAGCTTTATTACAGTTGTGACCTTTGACTGCTAAGCAAATGTGTAACTATTTGTCACTCAATTTCTTGAACAGATTCTTGGTATAAAGATACTGAAGTTAGTTGAGAACTACGTCATACCAACAGTAAGCATACATCTACACATTACATTAAGTATTCACAGCAATTCTGTCTGTTTTACACAAATCTGTTTAGACAAGTCAAATTATTTTTCCCCCCAACAATCTACAACCGCGTACATCAAGTTGTGTTGACCTATAGTAGTATTGTACTTCTCCACTTAGATTTGCACAATGAGTAAATGGTCAAGGGATAACCCTGCCTTTGTTTGTAAGCCACTTAAGGAGTAATGCAGCATGAAGAGGGAAACACCCACTGATTTGAAGTGGTTACAACAAAGCTTTCATTTAAGGTGTTGTGCTTGGCAACCTAGTATGTAAGGCATGTTGTGATAGGGCTGCGGAGAGCAAGGAAAAACAATGAAAAACAGTTGTAGATAGTGTCTGCGTATATTGCACAATTCACATTCAATATATTTCATATATATAAAATGCATCCAATCAAACTCTATAGCACTTTTGAGCTAATTCATCTGTCATTTGGTAGAAGTTACTCGAATTAGGAAAATGCCAGAAAGGACAAATTGCACAACATGGCCTCAGCCTTAAAAAACCATTAAGAAAATGGCTTCATTTAAAAGGGAAACGACTCAAACTAAATACAGCTTCACTTGCAACAAAAATCTAATTTGAGCCTACTATAATGCATTGATTTGGAACTCAAGAAACACTTAGAAACCAAAATGGTCAATTTTCCTATTAAACCTCTGCAGATATTGGTTGTATTAATACAATGTTTTTAAAAAACTAAATTCTTTAAGAACAAATGTTGTAGACCACAGTTGGAATAAATATCCAATATTCCAATTAGTCCAAGTCAACAAACATTTTTTATAAGGCAACTGAAGGAAAAACTAGGCAAGAATATTTAGGCATCAAAGAAAAAATAAAAAGGTTGTTTATGGGAGTTTAAATTAAGCACTAGTATAATTGTAAGATATAAAATAGCATTTATGAGATGGAAGCCCTACTGCAAGACATAGTCACACATACACATGTAAAATATAATTTGTTTTTTTTTAGATATTTGATTCTTTTTTTAAGAGAAAAGCTTCTGTCAAACAAAAGTGCTCATGCAACACTTGAAGATGCAAGGTGCAAATGAGCAACAACAGTAACCAGAGACCAGCAACTCGACTTTCATCTATGCATTTACTCCCACCATCTTCCTCTCTATCGCTCATGCATTCATTTTTTAAGAGCTTAAATGGCCATCTTGGCAGAGGCTGAGGGCACAGAGTCAAGGGTTCCTACTTCCAGTAACAAAGTAGTAGATGTATTTGTCGACAGATGAGCCTGTAAAAACACGCTTGACAACACCAAACCGAGACCTTGCAATCTTTGCCATCATATGGTGTGGGACTCCAGTACTCCCACACTGTTGCTAGTGCTCTATTGCAGTTGGCTGTTGTGTAAATTAGGATTAAATTAAGATAAAGAAGAGGGCTCTTTGCCTCATATCATTACTCATACGTGCTGCAGTGGGAAAATTAAACCTCAGACAGCATGAGAAACATGGGAGCAGCTGGCAGCCCCGCACATAGACACGATCTCCATCGCTCTTCTCGGAGGACTTGGGCTCTCTAAGCAGAGCGGTCATTACTGGTAAAAAATGGAAGGCAACATCATGCAGATCACTGCAGATCTGCCTCTCAGGACCACAGAACTACTGCCATTCTGTAAGGGGAGACATTAAGGGTGAACTGTGTCTTTTTTTTTCAATGCTGAAATACTTTTCCAGCGTAATGAGTGGAGACAGCTAAAAGCAAGCCATTTCTAGACTCTGGTGCTTTCCTGCTGTGAGGCTGGATGGTTTTGAGGGGTCCAACATGCCAAGGCATGGGTTTAAGCCAGGACAATCAGTTTCTCTGAACAACTAAAGATGAGGAAGAGACTTGAAAGGGACTGAAAAACATTATTTTGTGCAATATCACTTAGTGCCACTAGGTTTAGTTTAATCTTTATTTGCGATTTGCCAATTTGATACTCAGTATCGGTCCAATACAGAGCTTTTTTGACAGATTGGGTATCAGATGGGACCAAGCCAAATCCGAGATGGACAAAAAAAAAAGAAAAAAAAAAAAAGAAAATTACTATAAAAGCACTATAAACATGTACTATACTTGATTTCTACTTAAGATAGCTTTATTTGAGAAACAGACAGTACACTCTAAAAAATTCTGGGTTAAAATACAACCCAGTGCTGGGTAAAATAGGGACAGACCCAGCAATTGGGTTGTTTTGACCCAGCGGTTGGGTTATATGTTTAACCCAACCTTCTGGGTAGTAACCCAACCGCTGGGTCAAAACAACCCAATTGCTGGGTTTGTCCCTATTTTACCCAGCACTGGGTTGTATTTAACCCAGCATTTTTTAGAGTGTATATTAAGTTGTTAAAGAACTTTTTCTTAATTAAATTGCCTGCTTAAATAAAGGTTAAATAAATAAAATGTAAGTTCACAGAAACTCTTTCCTCCATTACAGCAGTCAAGTCATTGTCAATTCAACATTTAAACAGCATGTTGCATTAATTTACGACAGTCAGCACAGTAAAACTCTTTTCAAGATGTTCCAGTGTTTGCATTATAAAGGACTTCTTTAAAAAAAATAAATAAATAAAAACTATTTATTGGTGATTCTGAATGCTGTGGTACTCGCTATCGGGTGTCTGTTAGATGAGAGCAATAGACTAGCAGACTCGTCATTCACACAGACATTAACCAGAATTCAAAACCTTGATGAAAAAAGCTCAGTACATTACAATAGATGCAATACAGTAAGTGTTGCCCACAGGATTCCTATTCATTTCATAATGGAGCGCGGTTTGCCAGTTACTCACAAAAGTAATGTTGCTTTAAAGAGCATTAGTGTGCCCTGAACATTTCAGTCTTTCATACTGTTTTTCGCACAGATAATTAATGTTTACCAAAGAATCCAAGCAAAGATAATTCCAAATAAAAGCTATTTATAGTGTGTTTATTTAGGAATAACTAGTACAAATGTATTTTTCATAAGATTTCAAGAACACGGACACGTAAAATGTAATTTGCAATTGTATTTTTTAAACAAAGATTTTACCAGATGTAGCAAAAAAGTGGTCTACATTCACTCTCTTAATTTTAATTTTATTAAAATTTTATTTATTTTACACATTCGCTTTTGCATGTGCCTGGAATGGACTGCATTAACTGGTGGGTCCACTAGGTGGAAACCCTCAGAGCTGGGGCCACTGCTTTTAAAAACTAGTCGAAGATGATGAAAACAACACAAAACAAACAAGCAAACTATTGTTTAAATAACTGAACCTGGGTCTTGTTGCGTCATTTATTTCATGCTAGGCTGAACTATGTTTGAAATGAGAGCTACATCTCTTTCAATTCGTAGCCAAATACCAACCGCATTCTTGGATCGTCGCTTGAGTGCACAGGACATTCAAAGGCTTGCTTGCTTGGTTTTTTCTGGCACTGTCAAATGGTCTCCCCCATTCCCTTTTCACATACACAAATATTGTTTTATGTGTTTATGTAGTACTCTTTTTAAAAGCTAGCAAGCCTTCTTAGCACTGAAGGATTGTATCATGGAGACAGATATACAAGCATATTAAACCGCCTGTTGATATTTTGATCACACAGCATGATATGAGTGAACAACCCTGTGTGGGAGCCTGGAAAAGTAGTCAGCAATTAAACTCTTAAACTCTATTTCACATGGCCTCCGGGACACCTCTCAAAGTAGACTACATTTGTTTTCAGTTTCTAAGAAACATTAACAGATCTTATTCAGGGTAAACGCCATGTTTAATGTGACACAAATGGAAAACAAATCTGTGAGGAACAGAAGTAGGAATATGAAGAGTTCATTCAGTGGGTTGTGTGGTCTTAAAGATGCCATCAAATTAAAAAAAAAGGCGTGCTAGCTTTGTGCTAACGCTAACAATTTAAAATCTTTCTACATTTGCACTAGTGTACACAACAATACAACCTATTAAAAGGAGCCTCATTTAATTTCTGCCAATTTCTAAAGTGCAAACTCAGTCAACCCAACCGTTTCCCAAAAACACTGGTTCACTCTGAACATGAAAATGTTACATAATGTCTTATGTACATTCACTTGCAAAAAGGGGGTGGTGTGGAGTAGCGTGTACTGGACGGTTTCTGGCTCGAGCCTCATAAGGAACGAGCCATGAACCGACATCACTGTGTCCTTGTAAGGCACTTAACCCAAGGTTTCTCCAGGGGGATTGTCCCTGTAATAAGATAGGGACACCATGATTGTGCCAAGTAGGACAAGTTCCTGGAAAAGCATTAGGTTAGGAGAGGTGAAAATTCAAAACGCTTTTCCATCCTTTCTCCACTTCTAAAGAATTCAACAAGCTGGGCAGAATTGTTTACACATTACCCTGTTTTCCAATTTTTGGATTTGTCATTTAAGAGCAGAAAACAAGACATGTGCTAGGTGCTTGACTTTAAAGTGATAGTTCATCCAAAAATGTGTCATTAATTACTCTCATGTCCCCTCATGTCGTTCCAAACCTGTAAGACCTTCGTTCATCTTCAGAACACAAATTAAGATATTTTTGATGAATTCCGTGAGCTCTCTTAACCTCCCATAGACAGCAAGGATCCTTACACGATCAAGGCTCAGAAACGTAGCAAGGAGATCTGTAAAATAATCCATGTGACATCAGTGGTTCGGTCATAAATTTACAAAGCTACGAGAATAATTTTGGTGTGCAAAGAAAACAAAAATAACGACTTTATTCAACAATTTGTCTCCTCTGAGTCACCCTATAGCGCCATTTTGGAGAGTATCACATATGTAAACAACGTATGCTCTTCTGTGTCAGCAGCACCGTATGCGGATACGCCATTTACGCTTTGATCTGAACGTAAACAATGTTTACGAACCACTGATGTCACAGGGATTATTTTAACGATCTCCTTGCTACGTTTCTGAGCCTTGATCGTGTAAGGATCCTTGCTGTCTATGGGAGGTTAAGAGAGCTCTCGGAATTAATCAAAAATATTTTAATTTGTGTTCCGAAGATGAACGAAGGTCTTACAGGTTTGGAACGACAAGAGGGTAAGTAATTAATGACAGAATTTTCATTTTTGGGTGAACTATCCCTTTAAGATTACTTTACACCAGGGTTAGAACTAAATTCCACTGACAGGAACGTTCTTCCAGGACTAACAGAAGTTTTTGAGGAACATATCTTACTTGGCAAAATCATAACTAGCACAGGACCAACACAAAATCTAAAACCACAGAACTCTGCATATCTGTTCTTTGCATGTCTGTTGTTTACATATTTAGATTCTTAGTTCAATTGACACAATCTAAAATGTTACAAATCCATTTCATCAACACCCAAAATCAGCGTCAATGCAAAAAAAATTATAGCCAGTAAGTTCTACTCTCAGTTGTTTTGGATAAACTCTGCTAAGTGACTACTTATCTACTAGCATGAAGTGTTGTAACTTCTGTGCATTTCAGGTGACATTCATTCAACTTTTCCCTGTTTGTGGATCACTGTCACTGCTTTGAGTTTAAAGGGCAAAGAGGGGGGAGGGAGCCCTTCTCTCAGCACTGAAGTCCTCTTGTTCACTGCACGCTTCTCCTTCACATTAGTGAAGCAGCCAGTTCCCGGCTGCCCATTAGCTGTGTGACAGATCTGTAATAAACACAGCCTGTCACCTCTGAAGCCTGCTGCACATTTCCTGGGTAATATATAACCCCCCAATACACATTCCCTTCCCCCACCGCAAGGCTCAATAGGCCTGAAACCCGATTTCTGTCGAGCATCCCAGCAGCTGCTGAAGCAAGAAATTCCACCGCACCCTGATAGCCCTGGAAAATACATGAATATAAAAAAGGAGTCCATGAATAAATCAAAACCTCTCTTTTTACTTACCCTATGGAAGAGAATGAAAAAAGATAGTGGAGAAATGAAGGGAAAAAGAAACAAGGGCACTGCAGGGAGTAAAAGAAATGGGGATAAGAGTAGAAGTTGTCAATAAGCTGGTGGCCTCAGGCTACTGTAGCCCCTCGGTAAGGTATAGCTAGTGGGTGGTGAGGTAGCTGGTGGGTGATTTTGCACACTTTTCAGAAATCTGCAGAATGGATTTAAATATGGTAAAAAGTGTTAAAGGAGCTGAGAGATCTCAGTAGGAAGTAACTAGATATCCATGTGAGGAACAGTATTTCACTTTGTTCAGTCTGTGAAATAGTCCAGGGGTTCCCAAATTTGTTAGGGAATAAATCAAATATCAGTCCTTTTTTCATTAACTGAAATGAAACAACTCCAAAGTCTGCGAGTCAGTTTATTTTTGTGGTATCAACTTTTGTAGATAAAGTTGCCCTTAAACGGCATGGAAAAATTAAACTACAATTGGTCGTTTTACATTCTGGTAAGACAATTTCCTCTTGTTCTGTATACGTGGGCAGTTCTAGCCAGAATAAACTGCCAAGTGAACCAGACATTATGCCAATAGTCAGAGACCAGGCTATAAGTCTCCAGAAGCACAAAATGTGACCTTTTTATTAAAATAAAGCTTTATTTGGTTAATCCAGACAAAAAGTGGTTTCCTTTGAGGAAATAAACAGATCATCTACTTCAAGTCTGTCCTTCAGCAAAGCAGTTCAGCACAGCATGCTTATAAGCTGGGCTGCATATTATTAATGCATGCAGCAAGGCATGCTTGTTTGGATAATGACGGCGTATTGATTAGAATAAAGCAAGAAGAGAGAGACAACCTTTAGCCTTTAAAAGGCTAGCATGTAACAGAATCACTGATGTGAGCTTGCAATATTCACACATGGCTGAAGCCACTCGTCAGGATATCTCCGATAGCTCGATGTAGCGAGGATGACCTTCAGTGAGGAGATGAAATGACAGGATAAAAGATTCCGGTGCCTGATGAACATAAACCTCAGCACCCACACAGCTTTAATACAGTCATTTTAATCAGCAAATGGAAATTTCTTTGTAATGGAATGACAGAGTCCAAATTTCCCACATCTAAATGTCAGCAATTCCAACGACAATGAGGGGTAGATGGATGGCGTTCTATTATACAAGTCAGTTTTCCATAATAGCTTTGTTCTCCAAGACCGCAAGCATCTTTTTGTGATTGCTAATCCATATATCAACACGCTGTTGGGATGATAGTGTACAGAAAAAGTCTGGAAAAAAGCTTAACACCACACTCTCTTATCTCATATAATATCTCATTTTGGTGCATAAATCCTATTACTTCAAAAATTCAGCTGTGATTTGCATTTGAAAATCTAATTTTTTCTGACGTTTTATTTTGCACATGGAGGACCGTTTCGGCTCACAGGCCTTTTTCAGTGTGTCAGGACCAAAAGGGTGACACCTTGACCCTAATGTTGGATAAACCATGGAAGACACGGGGGAGGTAAAGGGCAGGACATCTCTGTGGTGACTTCTTACTCTTCACTGCTCTCCCAGCTTATCAGTCCATATCTCCTCCCCCATTCACCCCGTGAGGAGTTCACAGAGGTCGGCTCTCCTGAGAGCTGTGGCAGCTTAGGAGAGAATGAAAATGAATGGGAAATGGTGGCTAGACACAAGGTCAAAATGGATATAAAATTCTCCATTACGATATGAAAAGCTGGTGGTGGAGGAAGGAGGGAGCTTCGAATGTCAGAGGGAAGGATTGCTTTTGAGGGCCTGGCTTTGTGCTTCCTTTATGTGAAAACAAAAGACCCCGAACAGTGAGTCGCCAATGCTCTAGTAAAAGCAATCACCCATGCTTGTCAGAGACGCTTTCCACCCGAGAATTCACGCATTTACTATCATTGAAGTTATATAATTAATTGATCAAGTTTATTTGAGGAGCTAGCAGGTTAAACAGAAAAGAATGTGTAAATGTGATTAAGGAGGAACCGTCACGCAGATACTATCCAAGTGTGAAATGCTTCCAGTCTGTACTGTGAAATAACACCACTGTTGACAGTCGAGCTGCTGTGAAGAATGAGTGGGAAAACGGCACCAAACCACCTCCGTTAAGAGCAGAGATTTCCTGTGAACATTACTGTGGATGAAAAACAATGCATTCATATAGGCATATTTAAGTTTTCTTTTCTTTCATCATATAGGTCTTTTTATGCTGTCTGGTGACAAAACTTGGGTCATGTGACTGGAACAAGGAGGTCTATCGTTCTTAGAAGAAAGCTAACATTCATCCGTTAGCAATCCCATTCATCTCAATGGACCTGCTCAGCTGGTGCTGGACCTCCCAGAAGTACACAGCCATGAGCTGATCACCAACACTGTAAATGCAATGCGCTTTACCATTCTGAAGCTTCCCAAATCCTTCATTAGTGACTATCCTGAGCTGTGACGTCAAACCCAGGGAAAAGGACCAGCTGGAGTACATTTGCTTTTATTCAAACCAACAACTATTGGTTTCATATTGTTTGAATATTTTTACATGAACTGCCTTCTTCAATCATACACTATGGTACGATTTCAAGCAATCAATCTCCACAGTATTACCATGGGTTTCCATAGTATATTTGTCTGGAAATTGTATGGTTCTCTTTCCAAAATCATGCAAATCAAATATGCTACCATTATTACTGGCATTGCCTAAAGATGTGATCCACCATTTGAAAATAGGTCTGCATAAATCAAATGAATGAACACCTTGATCATACCAAAGGGAGCCAAAGCTAAATGATGATAGTGAGGACAACAATAAGCATTAACTGATAAGGACAACCAGCACAAGAGATTTCCCAGGGGACATTTCACCACCAACACTGTACATAATCTTGCATGTGGAGTAAACAAACATCCACAAATGTAATTATGAAAATAATAGTTCTTGGTTGGGGAATAAACCTAAGGGTTGTTTTAAATGTCATCACTGTAACTAATTGTCAAACTACCCATGTTATTTATAGACTAGAATGTCTTCAGTGTAAGGTGTTTTATGTTGGAAGAACAAAAAGACGATTACTGTATCGACTGGCTGAACACAAATATGCCATCAGGAGTGGTAATGATGAATATCCTATGGCAAAACATTTTAAATTAATGCATAATAGCTATCCTTCGATCCTTAGAATACAAGGTAATGATCATATAAATATTACTATTAGGAAAGGCAATAGAGAACTTAAACTTAATCAAAGAGAGACATTTTGGATTAACAAATTAAAGGACAATATGTATCCAGGATTAAATGAGGACTTGGATTTTACTCATTTTTTATAAAACAAAAAAATTTCTCTCTCTTCGAAGTAGTATTCTTGAGTATGAAAATATGCTGTATTTTTTGAGTGTGAAAATTGCTATCTTTGTGAATGTGTAAAGCTATAGAGAGCTGTTGGTCACATGACTATGATCAGATGACTTAATGAATCACACTGCCTTCACCTGTGCTAAGCTTGTTGTTTGCTCTCCCTGAAGAAGGCTTGTGCCGAAACGCGTTGGAGAGTTTTTAGATTTCTTGGATGTAGCCATTTGATAATAAAGGCTTTTTAATTCACAAGAGTGCCATGGTCATTCTGAAGTATTCTTTGATGGACTATGCAAATAATATCTTGAATACACTGCAAGACCAGTTACAGCAGTAGATGATGTGCAACAACATAGCTCTGTTTCAAAAACTAGTTAGCTGCCTCGATGCCTACTGTCTAGATGGGAAAAATAGTTTCTCATTTTTTGAGTTTGGCATTTTGCACTTTGGCAAACTCAAAATACAAAAAATGCAAGATTATTTATGATCAACACTGCCTTTGCCTAATCTAACAAATTTATATTTTCACCAGGCTTGGTGCCGTAATGAAATACAGTGATATACAGTAATGTACAAGAGAGATGTTTCTCAAAAACAAAAATAATTAAACATTTTAAAATAAAAGTTTTTTTAAGAATCTAAAGACTTCTGCACAGTACAGTGTGTGATATTGCCTTAGAATTTGGTTAAAAAGTGTCTTATTGGGAGCATAATGAAGCTGCCTACCTTTTGTGTGTGTGTGGTGGCCTATATGCTGCTTAAAATTGCTGCCCCTGTGGGCTGCTCACTAGGTTTACTGCATATGTTTAAATGTGCATCTGAGAGTGTAGCAAGGGTGAACAACTAAAGCCCGCACATGAAAAGAGGCAGACAGGACTTACAAATCTTGTGTTTCCCTTTCATGGGAAATTTCACCACCAACTCCTGGGGGTTGGAGCAAATGAAGACAAATGGAGAAGTCGACTCCTCGCTGATCTGGGGATACTGAAAAGAGAGAGAGGAAACAATGAGCTGTGTTCAGTCACTTGGTTACCATGCACAGAAAGCACAGTGGCTTTGAAAGGCTTCTCTTCCTCGTAATTGATAGGCAGCACACAGGAGAGGCGAAATTGACTGGCACTTTCATAAGAAAGGTGACATCCATCTAATCTGTCGGGGGAAGGCACAGGTCATCTTATTTCCTACCAGCCATCAGAGTCGTATGATTGTATCACGGCATTCAAGAAGTACAAGCTTTTCACAACACTATTTCCTCCCCCCACCCCCACACTAAAAGCGCCAAAGAGAGCTTGACACAATTAGGGCTTTTAAGAGTACTGCAGATATGAGGTCCCTCTGCATACTTGAGTTGTCTCGCAGGAGATGTGGATAAATTCAGCCACTGCTAGATTTACTTACACTCGTGTTGTGATAAGCCCACATATCTGATTGAAATGCTTGTTGGGAAATGTCACTTCAAGATCAGCAGATGAGAGGTTGACAAGTACCTTGAACGTTTTTGTTCTAACCCTAACATTAAAGTATGTAAGCTTAAATGTGGAAATACATACCTTACATTAAACATTTCAAATGTATAAAATATGAGTTAATGGTCAACAATCCTTTTTATTTTCTTATAGCATTTTAATAACCGTTCTTCCATTCAATTTAACAGTCTTGCAGTGTGACAAATAAAAAGACAAATATACATTTTGTTGTTCATGTCAAAGGATGTGTCCACAAAAACTCTGCTTGAACATGTCAACAGAATTTGGCCAAATTATTGTGTGTAACATGCCCTTGTCAAAAACCATGATCAAAACTATGCAAGAAAAAGATATTAGGGCTGGGCAAGTTAACGCGTTATTAATGCCGACAATTATTTTTATTATTTTATATATTATTTTATTAAATATTTTATTATTATTATTATTATTTTGAAAGTCCGTTTCTTACTGGCTCAAAAGATATTAGGGCTGGGCAAGTTAACGCGTTATTAATGCCGACAATTATTTTTATTATTTTATATATTATTTTATTAAATATTTTATTATTATTATTATTATTTTGAAAGTCCGTTGCTTACTGGCTCTGAATACACATACAGACAAACCATGGGTCACAGGAGCGGTGGGATGTTGATCAGTACTGGCTTGGGATGGGTGTCATCACGCGTCTCAACCAATAAGAGAATTTGGGGTAGGCCTAAGACTACAGCAGCGCTCACATGAATGCTCCTGATAAAATTATTTAGGTTAAGCTTCAACATTCACAAACCACTGTTCACTGTTATTTTAAACAAAAAAGAATGCAACGAGCTCATAATCACGACTTCATAAGTGGGAAATAGGAAGTTTCTGATAGCACGTGAAGACAGCAGAGAAGCGCTCTCGCTCAGCACCGTGGAGTGTATCGCTTTTGTTAACTTTGTGGTTTATTATTTTGAGTTATTTGGGATGCGGCAACACACGGCCCTCTCACAATATATTGCTTTACAGATCTATCACTTTTGGTGCTCAGAAATGTACAGGCAATCATGCTGCACATATCAGAAGTTCTGCGCTCCGGCGCGATTAGCGCTTACACTACATGCGTACCGCGCCCGAGCCCAACTGAACCGTGCTCTGGCCCACCTCTTCCAACCGGGCCAGGGACGGCTAAACGAACCGCGCCCGAGCACGGCACGGAGCGATCACACTAGTCAAACGAACCAAGCTTTGGGGGTCAAATGCGCTCGGTCACAGTTAACATTGCTTAGTGTGAGTACATCCTTATTCTCCCGCACTCGCCCATCAAGTGTTGTCCCGCGCCGCACTCTGCTGCGTTGGGTCCCGTGATCGTGCAGGTCTCTACTCTGAAGGTGCCTGTTATAATGTTATGATGGCTCTGGGCTGGCAAATTGCTTTGGTTTTACATTTAATTTGATTACATTAATGTTTAAGTTGAAATTTACAATAAATATTTTAACTGCTACTATGTAAAAGGAATACTGCTGTAAAAAAAGCACCTTATTTGTTTAAAGTGTTTACAAACCAAATGTTATTGCACTTTTGTTCATATAGTAGTACGTTTAAATAAAAAAGTGCGCAATACACTACTTTTTAATTAATTATTGAATTTTATGCACGATTAATCACAGACAAATCATGCGATTAATCGCGATTAAAAATGTTAATCATTGCCCAGCACTAATTAATATATTAATATATTAACTATTTTGAAACTTGGAACTTCACTTGGTTGTAAAATCTGGCTCCCTAAGTAAGAACCATGGGTAAAATTAACAGACAGAAAGCCATTACACACATTAAAAAAATATAATATTTGGAATAACTGAACACATAAAACAGCACAGTTACAACATCAAAAGCAGCTGTAGTTAGTGTGCAGAAATTAAGAAAACTGTGATAGTAATCATAAATAGGTGTCAGTGTTTTTGAACCTGGTTTTTAACAATGTGGCTGCAAAATCTCCTTTTAGACTCCAACGTCAAATCTCTTATTTTAAAATACAATAAATTATACACTGGTCATTGTGGGTAACAAGTTTACCTACAAATAGCAAAGGTGTTTGTTTAACTACATTTCTCATTAGTGAGCTCGTAGTGTTGCTGTTTTTGTAATCATGCAGCTTCTCAGTATCAAAGCTATTTTATTGATTAGCAGCAACAGTCTCGCATTATTATTTAATGTTGTGCCTCTTTTGGAGCTTCTTTGTTTCTTTGTTTGCTAAATCATGTATTAAAACTAATTAGTTTACTGGCTGACTATTTTTAATATTTACTATTTATAAAACAAATATGAAGTAGCTTCAGTGTAATAAGATAACCTGACATAGCTTGTGGTGTAACTAGCCGCTTTCTCCAAAGGACAATTTTCGCCTTTAGCTTTTTCTGTATAATTGACAATGTTTCATCTCCAAAACTACAGCAAAATAAAGCAGACCTATAAATCAGCCTAACCGCTCACTGCAGAGAATATTTGAAGTCAACATGAAACCCATTTTATTTACTGAATATTTTGCTTAATTTAGTAATTGTACATTCATGAAGGAAATAAACGGCATGATTTTTACCTATGTGGAACCGACTGAATTGTGAAAACAGGGTTCTCTATACCAGAATAGAGCAAGGTCAAATAAGAATTTGCCAAATAGCATCTAAAGAGTGTACTATTAGAATAAGTATTTGTTTTGCTATTAGTTAACATTATGCAATAGCCTGTGAGGCCTAAATGACATTGGTGAAAAACACCAAGTTATGGCTGGGTGATATGATAATATATATCATGGTGATAATATAAAATGTCTATCGCCAGAGATTTTGCTATTTTTTTTTTTATATTGAGCAATGCATATAAATGCGGGGCATGCTTGATATTAAAAACGGTTAAGCACAATAAGCTGCAAAAGAGAATATGGACTTCGTCTTGTCAGCATCGGCCAACAAAAAAAAATCCAAATCAGTCAAAAAACCCACTAGTGAATGTAACAGTTGGGAAAGCAAGCAGATGTGTCAAAACATTGGATCTTTGCATTTGGTCTTAAAGTGACAGCTGCCTAATATACCTGCTGCTGTCTATTCTGTTAATGATAATTACACAACAAAAAAAAAACACTTTACTTTGCTTTACTAAGAATCTAAATTTAATGTAATGTAATTTAATGTAAATCATACAGTGAACACTATGCAGTGTTTTGTTTTTACATTTGATTATTCAATTGCACCTGATCCCTATTGTCACCGGAAAACTTACAGTAATGTTTATTTCACTTGTAATAAATTTCATTCGTTTTTGTCCTATTGTGGCTCTGTTATTTTTAAGAACAAAAAAAACAACAACACAAACTATATCATGATATACAGTATAACGTTATTGTGGCATAAAATTACTCATGTTACATGAAATAAGATTTTGGTAATACCTTACAGAAAGTCATTTCAGAGAGGGAGTGATTCATAGAGATAATTATCTTGTTTTCTTTGGAGAAATGTGCACTGATCAATTGTGCACAATGAAACCTGGAACATGTATTAAGAAAGTAAAAAGCTTCAATTTTGATTTTATGTTGAAAAGTCTCATAAAAACATGTTTTTAAAAGAATTTTAATGGGAGAAGTAACTGCAGAGTGCAAAGATTAAGCATGTGGGCTAAGACTCATTTAAAAGGATGACAGATTGCATGATGGGCCGGTGGGAGGATTACTGAACAAAAGACTAACAGCACTATTCCTTTATAGCTTCCTTGAATGCTCTGCCTCAGTCTTCTTATTTGTAAGACAACCTTCCTAAAGCCTCTATATATGTATCTCAAATTAAACAGTGAATAAAAGCAAGAGAGGAGGTGCTTTGTTTGACAAAGGAACTAATCTCAAATTCAAGCCAACTGCCTTAACAAAAAGAAGCCTATAGTCACAATGGAAGAGATATATATGGCTAATGTTCAGAATCTAATCAAAGAATCTTGATCAAAGAATGAACTCAAAAACGTTTCCCTTTCATCCTTCCATGGCTAATTAGGATTTAATGCTGCTGAACCGCACTGGCCAGCTCTCCCCTCCCCCGCGTGACAGTTTCAATACCTGACTAATTGAAAAGGCATGTCACATTCATATCCATCCACTGAATAAGGGCTTGCATTCAAAAGCTTCAGTCGTATCACTGAGATGAGATAAAATCTCAACATCAGTCATTAAAGTAATATTGTGGGTTAAATATAACTTAAGCTCTATGGAATGCAGATGTAGCTTGCTGCCTATTAGAAAGTAGTGTAGGCTTATTCTGTGCTCTCTTCCGTTTTGGAAGTCTTGGTTTTAAAGCAGATTTTTTTTTTAGCTTATTTACCGCTTTAGGTGAATTAACTTGTGGTTATGCAATATAAATTTTGAACTCTGCTAAAATACGGCAAATGGTTTGGATTGGAAACATCCATTATATTTGCAGTTAGGGGTCAACCGATATGTGTTTTTCATGGCCGATGCCGATACCGATTATTACAGACCAAGTAGACTGATAACCGATATTTTGAACCGATATATATGTCTGGTGTAAAACTTAAAATTTATGTCAAAATTAAGAATAACAAGGGCTCTGACAAAAACTGCCTTCACTGGGGTTGGTTGTGTAGTACTCCCACACTGCACTTCTTACTAGGGGTGCGCCGATCCGATATTCAGGATCGGTATCGCTCCGATACTGGCATTTTCTTCTGGATCGGGTTATCGGTCAGACGAGACCGATCCAAATCCGATATAGTGTGTACACTATTCTGTGTTATTGTTAAGCCCCACGAAAGCCCGATATTCAGGATTGGTATCGCTCCGATACTGCCACTTTCTGCTGGATCAGGGTATCGGTCAGACGAGACCGATCCAAATCCGATATTGTGCGTATACTATACGGTGTTATTGTTAAGCCCTACGAAAGGCACAAAAACATTATAAAGCACCATAAGGTTTCCATGCATTATATTTCAAGTGTTCTGAGACCGTTCCATAGTTTAATGTGAGGTACAGATGAATATTTAAGTCATTAAATTCAAGTTCACGTAAACCCTTCTCACCGCTGCGGCTGTCTGTCATCCTCCATTCAGCGTTCAGACTGCGCGTCGCATATGTTGCTGCCTCATTACTGTGCTATAAATGTAAAAGAAATGTATTTCATTTATTGCATGTATTTATATATAATTATATTTACTTGTTTTTCATGAATGTACAGTATATTACAATACAAAGAGCAATGTGTAACATTTTACCAGATTACATGATTATATATTTTTTTATTTGTTATTTTTCTTTATAATGAAGTTGTCTTTATTTAGTAGATTGTGTGTAATACACAAAAGAGTGATGATCAGGTCAACACACACTGAGGTATAGAAATAAAAAAATCTGTGCTGGTATCGGATCGGTATCGGTATTGTCCGATACTCGGAACTTTTGGTATCGGATCGGGATCGGTTCTGAAAAAAATGGTATCGTGCCTTCCCTACTTCTTACTCTTGTCTTCTTCCGTGCATCCATCTACAATAAGGGTAATATAAAGAGAGAGTTAAAAGTGGGGCCACTGTATTCATGATTAAGCCTATGAATACTGTGCTCCACTCCTTGTGAAGCTCTCCCAAGTGTTTGAATCAGCTTTGCTTGAAGCCTATTGAAATGTCTCAATTTTTGTCATCCTAATCTTAGCCTACATGACAATATCTTAATCTTGGCCTATGTGACAGTAATTTCCATTAGTTTTAATTTATCTATTTTTGGCAAACAAAGGGGTTTACCATTAAAATTAAAACATGGAAGAAATAGCGTATTGTGTGATTATTCTTTTAAACAAAAGTTGTAATAATTGTTGTTGTAGTAGTAGTAGTAGTAGCTAAACCGAACTTTTATTTTGACGGGTTGCCATGAGGACCTTTTAAGTTAGAACTGTAGCCTATGTATATGATATGACGATAGTTTTACTCAAATGAAACGGTCAAATGCTCATGAAGAAACTCTCAGAGCAGTTCTGGGGATGTTGTTCATGTATTTATGTCGTCATTTAGTGAGACGGCAGATGCTGAAAACACCGCGAACGTCACACACTTCAGCCATTCACATATACAGAGACACGCAGAACATGCAGGATTCATATTTAAATAGTCTTTTTGCGGCTTAATATTTACAGATACTAGTCCATAGCGTGAGTCGATTTAAGTGTACTGACCTACTTTTGATTAATTCATCCAAACTTTGACAAATTCCATGACATTCCGCGTTATACAGTACATTCCATTTATATGACTGGATTCCGCGATTCCGTCCGCGTTTTCCCCATCGCGGAAACCATAAATAGATAATATTGAGGTGTTTTGCAACTTCAGTGTAGTGGATTGTGATTTATTGCAACTTCAGCATCGTCTGCTGCTGCCATTAGAGAGACAACTGATGCATGATCACTGAAGCAGCTCCAGTTAGCAAGCGCTTTCGGTGTGAGTGCAAAACTTTCAGTGCCTTTAGCCTTCCACATTGATTGGTCGGACTCGTGACTCCCAACAAATCAGATGGGCGGTGGGAGGAGAATGCTCTAGGCCACAGAGTGGTGAGTTCTGACAGGCTGCATCAGAGCCAGATAGCATGTTTCAAAATTTAATTATTTTATCGGCAAATCGGTTTTGAAAATGACGGATACGAAATCATAAAAATGCTTAATATCGGCGTCGATAATCGGCCAGGCCGATAATCGGTCGACCCCTAGTTTCTTTATTTAGTCATTTAGCAGACGCTTTTATCCAAAGCGACTTACAAATGAGGAAAACAGAAGCAATCAATTGTAGTATTAAAACAACTAAAAGCAGATCCAAAACTAAAAGCTAAAACTTTATAAATACTACCTATACACATTTTAAAAATAAAGATGAAATATACAAATCAAATGACAGTAGTTTATCAGTAATCCTAAAAAATAACACTGCCAAGCTTACATGCTAAAAAAACAACAACTTACTTACACATAGTAAGAAATGGTTATAAAAACTGAAACAGAAGTGAAACAAGTAGTAGGAAAGTATTTGCAATTACAAAATATATCAGCTTTTAAGGAATTCTGTTATCATTTACCAACCCTCACCATTCCATAAGTCTGTGCGCCATATTACAAGTCAATATTAGCCTTCTGATGCTATATAATAGTTTTGTGAGGAACAGACCACAATTTCAAGTCGTTATCCACCGAAAGTCTGACCCTGCTTTTCTTGACGTGTTCATGATATTCACTCCATTCACGTTTTGAGTCGACTGCAAAATTGTAATTTCATTTAATCAGTTAGTCTGGTTCAAACACCGCCATGAACGATTTCATTCACCATTCACCAGTCTGACAAATACATTTCTCAAGTTTCTCAACTCACTGACTAGATGATCGGGATGCAGTAATTAACAGCTCACTGGATCGGAAAATTGACTGAGAATAATGACATTAATTACGGTTTGTTCATCACACAAAGCTATTATATAGCTTCAGAAAGCTGGGAACATAGTGCACAAGTTATGTGGGCTACTTCCATTTTAAATTTTATACTGCTTTTTTGCCCTTTTTAAAGCCTGAAAACTCCAGTCCGCATTCATGTTACTGTATGGAAAAGAGCGACTAGTACAACCTTCAAAACTTCTTTTGAGTATAATGAAAGAAAGAAAGTCACATGGCTTTGGGGCAATACAAAGGTGAATAATTAAGCACAGAATTTATATTTTTGTTGACCCATTGATTTAAGTGTTATGGTTACTGCATTTTATGGACGACCGTTTCGTGAACCTAGGAGAGGAGGTAATTCTGACTTTGCTATGACAATATGGCGTGTGAGTGTGAGTGTGAGTGTGAGAGAGAGAGCGAGAGAGAGCACGAGAGAGAATTAACATTAAAGCGTCAACATATTCTGTTACACCAAATACACAAAATAATGATCTTTAAAAAAGCATCATATGACCCCTTTAAAACAGTGTGACAGTAGCATATTTTTTTGCTTTTTGGTTCTGGACAATTACCTGCTAAGCTTCCACTGCAAGAGTAATATTGTACACACATTTTCTCTGTTTTTTAAAAACTGAGGAACGAGTTGATAATACCTTCTTGCGGCAACTGACATCATGCCACAAATGCTGTCAACTGAGCTTAAATTGTATTTAACCCACAAAAACTCCTTTAAAACGGAAAACATGATGTAAAAGCCCTTCACCGAAGAGCATTTTAGACAGCTCACACCATGTCCGCATGTATTCCAAAACACTCAACCAGCGGAGTGCAAAATGTGTGTGCAGCCACAACTATCTGCTGACAGGGTGCCAGATAAGTGGAAAGACTTTATTTTTTCTCCAGGCTGGGATCCTGCCAGTGTGTACCAGTTATACGCAGTGTGATGAGAGATTCATATTGTCCAGTGCAGAGGAGGGCAGCAAAGGGTGAGCAGCCCTTGCCAGGGAACATTATAAGATTAGTGAGCAGACAGAGCACACCATAGCATATAAGCCTCCCCCATGTCCCCAAACTAAGACAGCCTGGTGCTTTAACTAGCCAATGGAGCAATGAATCTGAGACTGGTTGTCTGCTCACCACTGCAGAGCAACAGCCTTTCAGCTGATGTCCGCAATTAGATGGCCGAGGCAGGCAATCTCCTGCACTGTGGCACAGTGGTAATAGGGCCAGCCCGCTTGGCTGCACTCAATCTCAGCCAAATAAAAAGGCTTCATTGGCACAGATGCCCTGATACAGGAGAAGCACTAAGGAAGAGGTCCTTAAAAAGAAAAAGGGAGTAGAGAAAAAGGCAGGCTGTCAGAATCACTGCTTTCATGCTCTATTTCAACAATTTTAAATGTACTTCACTAGCATAAGACCAACTCTCAGTGGAAAATAAAAAGCTCAGCAGCCTTTTCAAAAAACAAAACAAGGGGGAAAAAAGCCTGTAAACCCCTGCAAGCCAAAGACTATCTGGGAGCTATAGTGAGAAAAATGCCTGAGCAGCATTCCAGCTTCGTGACAGCTAACAGTGAATAAACCATTAAATACTAAGAAGAACAAACAGCTTTCTGAGCTCTTACTGCTATTATACCTCAATGAAACTGATAGACATTCTTGAGAGGCTGATTAATTGGCTGATATTTTTATTAATAAAAATGTTAGCTCTCTCTTCTGTCAAAACTGACAGCTTGTCAACTGATAGCAAACATTTTTGCAGAGAATTTTGAGAAAATATTGTGTAAAATAAGTGTTAATTAATGTAATGTTTAAGACAGTTGTCAACTACAGGTTGTCAAGCTTCAAAAAGGAAGGGGGAAATGCACGATAAAAGTGGATATATCTACTATATCCACTAACTTTGTGTGATGAACAGACCCAAATTTAAGTCATCACTGTTCAAAGAGGTGGGAATTATTAGTGACCTAAATGGTGCTTTTTTTTTAATAGTTTTTGGAACATGCTCACTATATACTGACATTGTATGGAAAATACAATATTAATATGAATATTTTTAGAAAACAAATCATGTTCCATGAAGAAAGGTATAACAGTACACCTATTTGTATAGAAATTTTTCAGCATGGGTCTTTCCATTATAGTGTTGTTTTAACCACTGCATGCGTGGAACTTCTCTGTGTGCGAAATGTAATTTTAAACTGAGTTTCCCCTCTAGAATGGGACATTATCATTTATATTGATATACTTTGATGCTGCAAACACATGTGAAAAATAACTAAGGACACAGCATGAGATGCTGCTGGAAAAGTGCACAATCCAAGTTGTCTTATACATGATATATGCTTTATATTAAGTGCTTCAAGCTAAATCACATGCCTATGTGGCTTGCCCTACTGTCAGATGAGTGTTGTTTAATGCATTTAAGACGGGTTTTCATAAGCTCAACATCTTATGGTTGCATACATGCAAAGCATGTTATCATATTTTTCTAGCTAAATTGAAAAAGCTTTTCTTAACCAATTAACATTAAGATAAACTGGCAGATAAACTGAAAACACAAAGAAAGGGATTTGTTTAACTTTATTTTTACTTTGGTAATGTGTGATTATCTGATTTATAAAAACACATTTTCAGGATTAAATGTGCGGTCACATACCAGCAAAATTTTGTGGGCAAAAATGTCCACTGTCTATCGTCAATAATGTAGCAATGCATGAAGAACTGCTCACAACAGAAGTCCCTTTTAAACTAAACAGCTTTCCGTTGATGTATCTAATTTAGGGAAATATTTTGCTCTCACACACAATTCCTATTCCTAAAATTCCTAAATTCTTTATGAAATGACTGTTTGTTGCCTGTAAAAAATTGTTGAACAGTGGTAAATGTGACCCTAGCTTAAAGGGGTCATTAACTGAGAAATCAAAATTCCCTTGCTCTTTTGACACATAAGAGGTCATTATGCTATAAAAACATAACTCAAAACTTTCTTGTTAGTCTAAAAACAGCGATCACCGATACGATACGATCACCGATACTTTTTATCATGTAGAATTATTTATAGTGATGATCCAATCAAGATTTTTAGACATTTATTCAGGCTCTGAATTTCATTTTTGAAAATGAATTCCCCTCTTAGGTGACTCTTGTGAGAGGGGATTTTTTTATTTGAGGGGAGGAGGGGGGCATTTTTTAGATATTTTTCAAAAAATATATATTTATCTCACCTAAATGTTTGATCATGCACTGCATTTTTGTTTTGACAATCGTGCAATTGTGGCACAATAGCTTACACACGGCACAAGCCTGATTTCAGGAGCTGTATGTGAGGCTGTGTTACGCCGGGTTCACACATACTCCATTTGCAGTGCGTATGCAGTCCATGTGCAGTACGTAAGCAGTGCAGAAGCAGCACTGACTGTGCTTCCACACAGGAGTCCACTACTGACCCGTGGCTCCTCCAGGAGTGCCATCTATTATTGCCTTGTCTATCTAAAAGTGCTCTTTTCCTTTAAACCGAGCCAAAAAGCCAAAGCCTATGCATTACCGTTAACTGTGAAACACAGTAAACTGTAATTATAAGCATTTATGGTGTAATTACTACATTTTCGTGTCAATCCATGTTCATATTTACCTCAAACAATGTGCTGTTACTTTAATTCAAAATTAGACTCAGTGCGGAAACTTTCACGGCACTGCTGCAGACGCACCGCTCCTGGAACGCACTGCCAGACTGCAACCGTGTGCAGTGTGAACGCTTTAATCCGTTAACATGAGCGTGGAAAAAATAAGCACCGCACACTCACTGCAAACGGAGTAATATGAACCTGGCGTTATGTGTGTGCACTGCGAGTGTGCATGAGCGCTAGGGCTATGCAATATATCGAAATTATCGAAATATCGCAAATGTACATATTGCAATATGCATATCGCTATGGCTTGCAATATTTGGGGCATATATATATGACACAAGATAGTTATAGAAGTTCACAGAACTGACTCGGCAACAGCTGAGTAAAACTGTTTCAACTGAGCATGTGGCACTTTAAGCATTATCGTATCGCATATCGAATATCGCATTATTTAATGAGTTATCACATATCGCATTTTTCTTCAATATCGCACAGCCCTAATGAGCGCTCAGTCTCCAGGAGAGTGCGCGAGCGCTGAATGGTTTAAACACTGGCAAGAATGAAAAAGAAATGCAATTTATAAACTTTAGTGACAATGTGACACTGCCTCGATTGTGCAAGTGACAATTCCTGTGTCAACTGTGCAGCTCGCTTATAGTGCAGACTCGATGTGATTTGAAGCCATTTTTGCACATTTTGAGAGAAAGAGAGAGCGCGCACGGTGATTAACTCACGCTGTTTGTGAAATTATGTCTCACAGAAAGTTTTCAAATTACTTTAGAAGTTATTTAATGAAGAAATATGAATTGTACCTCATCTTCAGCATTATAATTATTTCACCCACGCCGGACAGAGACTCGGCCTTTATAGAGACCGCCGATCAAATATCCCAAAGCGATTATCGGCCGATAGTGATCGGTAGCCGATCAATCCGAGCACCCCTAGTTGTAAAATGTGCCATTTTATGACATAACAGTGTGGCTAAACACCACTTCCACAGAAGATCAACATCTGCTTCTACATCGCTGCCTGTTTAGCACCGTCCACCGATTTGCGCATGTAGTAGGTAAATGACAAAAGCGGCAAACGCAGGTTTACGCTGAAACCAAATGATAAACTTTATTTGATTAACTTTATTTTTAATAAAGTTCCAGAGAGCGTCAATAAGAACTCGGTCCTTTGTTCAGTTCATTTTACACAACTGTTAGCCAATAATAGCAGTGGGCGTTTACTTCTGAGTCTACAATCAATTCAAACAGAGCGTTTAGATGAGGTGGGTCAAAAACAAGATAGAAAATAGCGTATTACTTCTAAATTATGTTTTTTGATGTAAAAATCTTGATAACATTATAAGTGGTCCTCAGAGAACAGTACAAAATAATTTAAAAAATGACTCTTTTATGACTAAATACATGGTAAAATTCATTTCTATTATTTCTATTCATGCACTTAATAGTGAATCTGTATTAAAAGCTGTCTCAGCCAATGGAATCGCTTTGGGGTCCAAGGGGGTGAAGTCTTTGTAAAGAAATAGGATCTTGCACTACATTGGAGAAAAACCTGCTGATATTTTGCTGAAATTTGAATGTGGTTTTCTCATGTTGTCAGGTTTTAATAAAGAGATGATTTTTTAGTTTTGTTGTAAACGCTAATGATGTGACTCAAGACGATTAGATCTGGAAAGCTGAAACCACAGTAGGCCTACACCATTCCAGACAAACGGAAACTTTTGAAATGCAGTTATTTATATTTATGGCAGGCAGAGCTGCTCTCTCTCCAGTAGAAGAGTTCTGCAGCGATTAATATTTAAACATACTCCTTCACACACAAACACAACTGGTGTCAAGTTGGAGTGCAAATTAATTATACAGCACTGTCCAACACTGCCACTAGTGTTTTTACATAATTTATGTCTCAGCCACAAGAAAATTCATGTCCAGCTATTACGGCTTCATAGGCTGCCACTGTGTCAATCAAGCTGATTGTAAACGCTCGCCTTAATGCATACTGAACAGGTAATGTTCCTCTCAGAGGCAGCAGCACAAAACTTCCAGGAGCAGCTGGGCAGTGGGCCGCAGGGGTAAAAACCATCGTTGTAATGCAAAAAAAGAGTCACTGAATCAGGCTCCCGTTGAAAACGCATAAGCAAAATGAAACACTAGCAGGCTTCCAATGGAGCCAGAGCTGGCCAAATTGCAGGTTCTACATTAGCATTTGACAGACCTTCACTTACTGAAAATCATGGCTTAGCGAATGGGGGAAAAAAATGCAGTTTCACAAGATGATGATATATTTTATGAGGTCATTTATTTTTGTGGTAAGATTTATGTAGTCTAAATGTTTTGCTCGGTTTCAGGCCCCTGAGCTTTGCCTATGACCTCACCTTTGAGAACAAACCACAAGCAACGAGAAAACAAGGTCGCCTAAGAATCGACCAGACGCTGAGTTAGACACAACAAGCCCACTATGTTAATATTCTCAAAGCGATTTCTGTCAGGCAGCAATGTTACATTTAAAGTGGTGCTCGATAAAGCTTAAAATTAGATATTTATGCTAACATTCAGTAAAAGCCTGTATACTACATCTGATGCTATGTACACTTGATATAATGCCTAAAAAGTTGTTGAGGAGTACTTGAGTATATGGAAGTGACAGCAATGACCAGTCAAGATCAGTAAAGCACAAAAATTGAAAGCCTTTTCAGCAACTTAATCAACTTTAAAAAATGTTGTCTTTTATTTTTTGGTTGTTTTTGGTTACAACAAAGCTTAATGTCTGTCCTAGTCGTGTAGTCAGAGTTGGGAGGGCAACTATTTTTAAGTTGACTTTCAATTCAGAGCATTCAATACTGCATTTTTGAGAAGATTAGGTGCAATTTGCATTCCAAAAAGTGTCAAAATGCAACTCATTGTGCAACTTGGGTCACTATAGGTAGCTGTTGAGGCAAGAGTGTAAAGAAAATCTTTATACAATACAACAATTGCTAAATGTGTGAACAGAAACATCCAATGTAATGGTACAGACACTTAATTGTTATTATAGCTTCCTTGAGTACAGAGGTTTGATCAGCTATGTTTGCAATGCATTGGCCAAGCATTCACGTCAGGATTTGTATACTTGCGTAGAGTATGTACGATTTTTTTCATGCACAGCTTGTTAGTGAAGCACGGTTCTGTGATTCTGTGATCTGCGATGTCTGACGCGTGTTGCTTTTTCAAATCCACATTATAAGCGGCTCAATCATTTACTACTCAAGCATTTACTACTGATCACAGAGCCATACCTCACTGACAAGCTGCGCATAACAGCTTTCATGATTTCATAAATCGCACTAAACTGAACGATTTAATTGCAATTTCATTTTGATTTCGATTAATTGTGTAGCTCTACTGTATTGCTGCTACATCTTGCGCAGTGTCAACAGCAGGGTCCGCCTGGACTTTGGATGTGGATGCAGTCCAAATTATTTAGCCTCTAGCCTCATGTTCACGTTTGAATGTGTAGCCTGTGCATGTGACTCGTTGGTGAGCCCTCTAAGTTAGTGGTTCTCAAACTTTTTACAGTGGCGTACCCCCTGGGGCATTTAACATTCTCCTGTGTACCCCCACTCTTCCACTTAGACCGCAGTCACACCTTTTCTATTAAAGGACAATTTGCCCCCTTAAATTGATTTACAGGTGCATTTTTTTTTACCTTTATAGAGGCAAATATTATCTATCCTTATTAATTGTATGTCATGTTTTATGTCATATTCTTAACATTCCATTAAGTGTATTATTAATATAATAAATAAAGCAATAAATGATGCCAAATCGAAGTGATACTTTTAGATTTAAAAATAAAACCGCAAATAGGTGGCGGCAAGTCGCTGTCTTAATGAGCCAGGCGTCGCGTCATTCATTCATTCAGTAAAGAAGCAAAATGCTGTAGTTATGAATGGGTTTAATCACTGACTCTCCAAATCGTTCAAAGCCGCAGATTCGTTCACTAATGAAACACCGCTGTATGTTGCTTGGAGACGCACACCAGATGATATGGATTTCGTTGGAACTATTATTTTGTTGCAAAATAGAACAAACATGACAATATTATGTTTAAAATGTAGGCTACATCAAATATTTTCTATCCTTATTAATTGTATGTCATGTTTTATGTCATATTCTTAACATTCCATTAAGTGTATTATTAATATAATAAATAAAGCAATAAATGATGCCAAATCGAAGTGATACTTTTAGATTTAAAAATAAAACCGCAAATAGGTGGCGGCAAGTCGCTGTCTTAATGAGCCAGGCGTCGCGT
>NW_015558577.1:277425-281006 GCF_001515605.1 Sinocyclocheilus anshuiensis | reverse complement strand
ATGAGGTAAGCGGATTGGATATCATGTATTTGACCGTTTACTTACGGCACTCCCATTTTCCTGTTTTTACATTAGAATCGGCATTTTGCTTGCCAGAAATACGTTCGGTTTTAATGTTAGGCCTACTTTTAAGTTGGGGTAGAATTAAATGAATGCCAAAACTCAGAATTTTGTTCGCGTACCCCCCTCCGTCATCTCACGTACCCCAGTTTGAGAACCACTGCTCTAAGTGATGTAGACAGAACGTGGTCCATTAACCTCCATCTCATCCGAAGTACTCTGTCAGTGTCCAGAGAAGTCAAAACCACCAAAATGGACATGCCTATTAGCTTTGAACTCAAACGCTGAAAAGAGCATATGTGGAACTCTATCTTTCTTTCAAGTAATGATAGCTGCTAAACTGCAAACATAGCAAACCTCACTACTCTGAGAGAGTTTGACATCAAAACACAATAAAAATCACAACTTGGCTTTTCTCAAGAGTGTTATTAAAGGGTAGGCTTTCCATCTGGATCAAAGCTCAGCAGGAAATTCTTCCGTTAAACTTAATGCACTTTTGAAATAAATCTTATCAGCCCCACAAATCTCGCCTCATCTGTCAACATGGACCATGTCAAGAACTGGGAAATGACAACAGTCCAATGAGCAACCGTTTCTTCACAGGTCCTCACCCAGAGGTCTTGACATGAAGTAAGAGATATGTTTGTGAGCGTGTCAGTAAGTAGACTTGAATGTTTGCTTTGATTGAGGTCCTGGACCTCAGCCCATCTATGTCTGCTGGAAGCCGTTGCCCTGCGGTGAACTTCCAGTTGCTCTCACAAAGTCCCATAAGAGGGAGACTAACTGGCCACGAGAGGATGCCTTTCATCCAGATCCCCCCTGGCTCTACCGACACCTCATTAAACAGACCTGGAGAAATGGTGAATGGGAAAGAGCAGGGAGGGTTCAGCCACAACATGATCAGCTGAACAGGGAAACAGTAGAACAAGCACTAGTTCTGCAGGGCAGTTCATTAGTGAATCCCTTAAAAGAAGAATGTGTTTTTTTGAGGAACAGTGCTTAAGAGGGTGCAACATCCCTTCCCGTAAAAGGTGAAGCCCTGACAAGAAACAGGATGAAGGATGAAAGCAGCACCACGTCTTTGATCCATCAAGGTGGGGTTGGCTTAGAGGGACATGCGTTTCCAGAATAACACAGTCGAGTTTGTACATTCTGACCCACGACACCCTCAGCGGGTCTCTCTGCTCAGCCTGTCAGGAAGACGGATGCCTATGGAGCAGCGCTGTAGTGTATGGCTGACGAGGTGAGCTCTGCACAGCCTGTGTCTTTCTCTGACTGACAGCTTCTGGCTCACGACCGAGGGCCGGCTGGGATAAGGGAGGAGAATGTCAGACGCATTAACGTCGCCTCAATTCAGTAGCTGTGGTGCAGGCCGACACCTGCCATTACTGCGGGGTGGGGGACAGGGCCACAGTTCTTTAACAGACCCAGCTGAGCACCTGCTGGACTCCACACTGGACTCCCATAACAACGATCTTTAAGAACAAATCCTTCAGCCAACTGAAACAACATTGATGTAGGACAAAGCACCATCAATTGCGGTTAACACTGATCTAAATGAAATGGTGTAGATTAATTAATGCAATAAAAGCTTTGTCCAAGATAAAAGGCATGGGCTGTTTTCGGCCAATTTGAATGTCCCTATAATTGATAATGAAACATCAGGTTTTCCCTTTGTACTGTATTTAAGTTTATTTTTCTAAAATGCTTTATGTATGTTCTGTAAAACCTCAGAATTTGTCAGTATCCCTGAATTTATTCATTAACTCCTAAATACGGTGACATTTACCCATGTAAAAAACACTACTAGAGTATTTTAATTTGTTGAAATTTTAGGGCTGTTAAAATTAACACGTTAATTGTGCAATTAATTAATTTTTTCAGTTTAACGCATTAAAAACATTTCACGCAATTAACACAGCATTCTTTTTTTCCTGGCATCCTTTCTGCTAGTGTTACAGTAGACTATATGACAACGCTATCAAGCATAATAAGACGCAAAAGAAAACTTAATTCACAACTGACGTGCTGTCTGAGAAGCAGCTCTCTGTGAACACAGGCATCCAACACGCATGCACAGAAAGCCACTTCAGACAGCAGACAACAGACAAAAACACACAAAATGATGTCAAAATTCCCGTTTTTGGGAAGTGAACATGTAAACACAGTCTTAAATTATTTAAAAAGTTCTAAATTACCATAAAGAGTTGTGAGACAACTGGATGCGTGTCAGATCCGCGTCATGTGCATCAGGTTTTAAAAAGACAGCACTGCTTTTAAAGTGATACCTGCTGCTGTCTGTGTCACTGACGCAAATCAAAGAGCAAAACAAAAAGAAATCACTAACTGCTTTTGTGGCTTAAATAAAGATTATTCTATATTCAATTTATAGTTTAAGCATATGCAATTTATAGTTTATGTAAAGATTGTTTTAAGCTCACAAATTCAAAATAATTTCATTTCTCAAAGCCTATTAAATATTAAAAATAATTATTTTAAAGGAGACACATTAGGACCCTTTTTATAATATGTAATATAAGTCTCAGGTGTCCCCAGAATGTGTCTGTGAAGTTTCAGCTCAAAATACCCCACAGATCATTTATTATATCATTTTGAAAATGCCTATTTTGAGTGGAAGCAGAAACACGCTGTTTTAGTGCCTGTCTCTTTAAATGCAAAAGAGCTCCCCGCCCCCTTTTCCAGAATAGAGCTGCCCCATTACAGCTCTTACCTGCTAAAAAACATCTGTTTGCTTTAGATTATCATGTTTAACGCGCTGAAATCATGCGTTTTAAACCATATTAGTTTAAACTTCTGATTTAGCATGTTTTGCTCAAACTTTTGCCATGGCATTAGAGCTGGTACACCATTGCCGCTTGCGAAATCATAATGATGGCGCCGTGGGTGGAAACTTACAGATTAAGGGGCGGTAATATTATAATGAGATCCCTTTCCAACCTCACTAGGGGAGCGAAATTAGACGCACTCGTTTTGTCAGGCGCTTGCAGAAAAAGGCTTACCTAAACAAAGTTACTGGGTTAATCTTTTTCACGTTTCCTTGGTTGGTAGATGCACCGGGGACCCAATTATAGCACTTGAAACCTGGAAAAGTCCGATTTTCATGATATATCACCTTTAAATTATACTGTAAAGTTGAATGGCTATAATTAATGGCATTTAATAGAGACATCAGTAACAGTATTACAGTATTGGTATCAATCACGCTGGCCTTCATTAAAGGGTTAGTTAACCCAAAAATGAAAATTAGCCTGTGTTTTACTCACCCTTGAGGCATCCTAGGTATATATGACTTTCTTCTTTTAGACAAATCCAATCGGAGTTATATAAAAAATTGTCCTGGCTATTCCAAGTGTTATCAGGTAGAGCTTTTTCGCATTTGGCTCCCAAACTCTGGAATAGCCTTCCTGATAATGTTCGGGGTTCAGACACACTCTCTCTGTTTAAATCTAGATTAAAGACACATCTCTTTGGCCAAGCATTCAAATAATGCATCTCATAAT
>NW_015558577.1:275484-277370 GCF_001515605.1 Sinocyclocheilus anshuiensis | reverse complement strand
CTGTAAAGTTGCTTTGCAACGATTTGTATCATGAAAAGTGCTATACAAATAAACTTGAATTTAATTGAATTATCATTGCAGTCGGCGGGTGTTTCTGTTGAACAGTCCAAAATACATCAAATAAAGTGCGCGCATCCATAATAAAACGTGCCTCACACGACCCCGGGGGGTGAAAATAAGGCCTCCTGTAGCGAATCCATGCATTTTTGTACGAAATATTGAAATATTTCAAACGTAGTAAACACTTTTCTCTCACTTCATCTAACTGTCATAAACGGAAGCCAATCCGGCGGATGACGTAGGACGTCGGCGTAGCGTGATTAGTGACGAACGCGGAGAGAGAACAAGACAAAATGTGGGATGTGCGATGTTTAGTATACTGATCGTTATATTTATACAGTTTTCTTTGCTCACACACAGACACGGTGTATACACCGGATGCAACAGCTGTACAGAGATACCCATTTCGTGGAGAGCGCAGGTCACGGTTGCTTAGCAACGGCAGAAGCCACGAAAGCGCAAGCTCCCGAATGCTTTGAAAAGAAGGAGAAAGCGGCACGACTGGCATTTTCCCACGTGTTTTTAGGCGCGACGTGAACGGCCCCAAAGTCTGTCTACACTGGACGCGACAAAACAACCTTTGCAAATCATTTGAACTTTGTGTCAGTACGTCATAAAGAAAACGAGGCATCAGTTTACTGTCGGGGATTTGACGTGCTGCGCCACATCCAGTGTAGACAGACAGCATCATTGATTATAATGGGTTCATTGTATTTTATCGTGTCGCGCCACACCGCTTGCGTCCGGTGTAGACACGGTGAGAGCCACGCAGATGCACGTGAACACCGAATTCCATTCACTTCCGCGTCTATTTGTGCCTGAAATACTGTGCTCTGCAAGTATCCTTGTAAACACAGTTGCTTATGGCTTAGGTGAAGGGAAACAATTGAGAAAGAAAATGGATGTGTATCAGCATATTAGTTTACAGCAGTTTAATGTTCCTGAGGCTTTCTGTGTTATGAATGTTAATCAAACAACAAAACACAAAGAAAAGTCACTTTTGTAGCTTTAACACAGATTTATTAGATTTAATTTATACAGTGAAGACTATGCAGTGTTATTTTACATTTGATTATTCCATTTCTGTACCCGAATACTGTTAGACTTACCTGAAAAATATAAAGCAGTTTTTTTCATTTGTATCTTTGTTCTATTATATTTATCTATGCTTGTAATTTGTTTATTTCCTATGCTGATTTACTCGTCTACAAAATCCCCCCAATCATTGATTATTTTTTTCCCAAATAAACTATTCAAGGACAACTCACAACAACTCACTGCATGAGGGAGCCTAGAGAACGTAGTTAGAATGTCCCTAAAATTCAAGATATGGGGCAAAAATAACCGTTTGAGTTTTTCTCTCATATTTACATCATATAGTTAAGCAATATCACACGAGCAATAGGCTAAGTGTAATATCACACGAGTGCAAATGTGATACTGATCAGTTCAGTAAGTAAGAAGTTAATATTGCGTTATTTTATGCCGAGTTCACACTGCACGATTTTAGCCTGATTTTTCACTCGCTGACAGGTTTTGCGAAATCGCCGACAAATGCCCGAAATCGGAGGCAAATCGGTACTCGTTCACACGAGTGACAATCACGCAGTGTGAATTATCAGACGCCCGATTTTTCACTCGCCGACAGGTTTTGCGAAATCGCCGACAAATGCCCGAAATCGGAGGCAAATCGGTACTCGTTCACACGAGTGACAATCACGCAGTGTGAATTATCAGACGCGATCTGAGCGAATCGCCGACGCCCGCAAAATATTTGGCATACTAAATATCTGGAGCTGTCGGCGATTCACAATCACGCTGTGTGC
>NW_015558577.1:267124-275350 GCF_001515605.1 Sinocyclocheilus anshuiensis | reverse complement strand
TTTGCGGACCAGACAGAGCTGTCGGCGATTCTTCCTATTGTGAAGTCATGCAGTGTGAAACCCCCTGTCGCCGATTCATCGTGCAATGTGAACACAGCAGCAACTGAATGCTACCCCAGATAGTCACGCAGTGTGAAAACAACGGCGATCCGACGAGTTTGAATATCATGCAGTGTGAACTCGGCATTAGACACAATGTTGTCTGTTTTGCTCTATTTGCCAACGAAAATATAAAGACAAAGCAGAACTGTTCATCTCTGAGCAACACACAGCGGCATTTCATTAATGCACGTTTTGAACGAATTGGGTGAACCATTTGGCACATTGAACCATTGGCCATAGGCGCGTTGGATTTGAAGCGGCGCTGCACAGACCGACATCAAAAGTACCGTGAGAGTGATTCAAAAGCATAAGGAGCCCTCTGCTCTCTAATCTCTCTTGCGGTACTTTGATGTCACTTTGATCGGTCTGATGCTGATGATCCGCTTCAAGTCGAACAAGCCTAATGATTCAATTGACCATTCATAAAGAACCATTTACTTCACTCCTGAATGAATGGGTTAGTCAAATGAATGAATAAATGACTCTGACTTAATCATTAAGACATTTACCACCACCTACTGGCAGTTTTAGTTTATTTTTTAGAGTATCATTTCATTAAATAAATAATTTCATATTTACACTGTAATAATAATAAAATTAATAAAATTAATTATTAAAGGTATAGTTCACCCACCCAAAAATGACAATTGTGTCATCATTACCAAAAAAGTATATGTAATAAATTTTATCAAACAAAATATTTCTTGCTGAAGCTACTTTTTGTAATGTCTGTTTGATGCTTTACACAACAATGACTTTTAATTATCTTTTGGGAGTAATTTCTCAGCCAAATTTGATGTGCGGTTAATTTGCAATTAATTAGATTTAATTAATCGCCACATCATGTAATTAATTAGATTAAAATTTTAAATTGCTTACCAGCCCTAATTTGTACCACTAAACAAAACAAATAGACTGAAAAAAACTGAAATACTCCCCATGTCCATAATTTGGACAAAAACACTATCAGTTGAGCCAAATTTACATCAGGTCCAGTTGGGCTGCTCAAACTAATATATTAATTTCCAAATATATTAATTTGTATTACACAGATTAAAAAAAATCATACAAAAAAACAGAGTAAATGAGTATGAATATGAGTAAACCATAGCAATTTTCATTTTTGGGTGAACATTTAATTTCCAAATATTTTGAAATAAGCCTTTCTAATTTCCCCCCCCCAAAAAAAAGGTTCTTCCATAAAGGAACTATTAACAGAATCACTGAGAGACTACAATTGTTAATAGGAATCAGAACAAGGATCATTAAGTATCCAAACATTTCCCATCCCTACAGAAGAATGCTGTAGTCATAAGTCTGTCTGAGCTTGTCATTCAGTATGTCCAGACTCCACTGGCCACATTCTATACAGTGCACAGTCACATACGCTCTGACCTCTCCAGCACAGCAAAACGCCCAGCACAGAGAGAAAGAAGGGGTTTCAAAGCACCTCTTCACACAGCAGATAATGAAGGCAGCTACTGGAGAAATTGAATTCCTAACAACCACATCCTTACACACTATACTGACAGGGAAAAACAATGTCTGCGGGGGGAGGATAGGTAGGGCAATAGAGAAAGAGAGAGAGTGAGAGAGAGAGAATAAGATAGCGTGAGAGAGAAAAAGGACTGCCTCGGTTTGGCTCAGATCCAGTTCAGCCACTCTGGGCTTCTCTCCCACTGGAGGAAGGCTTTTCAGCATATAAATATCACATTACCACACAAGGAAACACAGGCATCAGCTGGCCTTCTAACTTGCACTAACGAGGGCTGCCGCCCCCTGCCAACCGGCCACTGTCTTCTTATAAGAGGCAGCTTAACTGTTTTGTTCTGCATCTCAATAGACAAAGCACCTTTTCCAAATAACAACTAGGGCTAATAGATTAAAATAATCCCAATTAATAGCATGATTTTCTGCAGTTAACATGATTAACCTCTCATTTTGAATTCGCTGAAATGTGTCTATGTGTATTTCAAAATGCAGTGCACTCGGTTTTAATGCATTGAGATAAAATCTGACAACATTAGAGTCATAGATTTAGCTTCTTTAGCTCAAATCACAAAAAGGTGGCCCAGCTAATGCAAAATTCGAGAGTACCTAAAAAAGAATAGCAAGTGACTTACTATTAGGCAGGATAGGCTTTCCTCAGATGCCAAATTTTTAGTGATCATTTCCTTCTATATTGATATTTTATACTTGTGCTTTGATTATAATTAAATTCTGCCATCAAAAGCCAGCAGATCACTTTACATTTGTTGGAAGAAGCATCTGGATTTGATTTATAAATTAACACATTAAAGAATGTCTTTCTCCATCATTTACTGATAATCGACAGCCTGAGTTTGCAAATTCAGATTATTAAGATCTGTCTTTAAAAAGCACACAGAACAAAAATTAAATCATAGTTTAATTTAATTTAGCGGCAACATATTTACATGAATTTCTAAAATTCTAGTTTTAAAATCTAGGGTTAAAATCAGGGCTTGAAACGAAGAAAAAAAAATTCAATCGGTTCACTCCGAGCAGAATCGATATTTTAACGTTTCTGTTCCTGCGTTCCTCGTGTATTATTATCGTTCCGAAACCGGTTAATAACGTTAGTTTTTAAACTTTTTTTTTGCATATAATAATAATAATTATAATAAAGTACAGTGTTTTCTTTACTCAAAAAAAAAAAAAAAAAAAAAAAAAAAGAGAAAATCTGGTATCTTAACCCGCTGCGATTAATCATAGCCAATACAGCATCGTCTTTTCTAGATTTTGGCCAAATGTAGCCTACTAAACAAAAGACAAAATCTGTTAATGCTTTAAAGACATTAAAGTATTTTTTTCAAGATATTTAAAAATGTTTGCTGCATTGTTAAACAATGCTACTCGTATAAAATTGCGTTTTGAGAGGAAAAAAAACATAGGCTAAGTCGCGTATAGGCTCACGTCGCATTTTATGATTACATTCAGAAATAATGTAGGCTAAAATGCCGGTAAAGCAAAATGTTTACAAACATTATAAACACAGCTAAAGTTCCCTTCTCTCCACAACAAATCCTCTAAACTTAAGGCGATTTAAAGCATTTAGGCTATATACAGTAAATGTCAAGCCAAAAACAAATTAATTCATAGGCGGAGTTTCACTTTTATGCGTGGGGGGGCACCCACTGGCAGATGAGCCAGGAGTACTTTTTTTATATGTTCTACATATCATATATTACATATATTCTACATTAAAATACATTTAGAATTAACAATGACTGTTGTATAAAGAGTAAAAAAAAAACATACCTAATGCAGACAAAGCCGCAAATTGTGTAGATGATATCTTTCTTTCTCTATCACTTCTGATAAATTTTCAGTCAAATCGTTCTCTATGTGCAGTAGAGAAAGATCTGAGAATCTGTCCTGTGCCACTGAAGATTGGAGCCAGTTTCTCATTCTCCTCATAACTGAGAAACCAACGGGCAGCACAGCATGAGTGCAGGCTGCAGCAGTCTGAAAAAGTTTGGATATTTGTCCTTCTGTACTCTTTAATTTTCACAAGATCCATTTCAGCTGTCACAAGCTGAGGGTGAATCTTAAGGCTTGCGTACATGCTTAGTAGAGGACTGATGCCGTTTTAGTCACAACTGAATACTGCATCACACGCCACACTCAAGGCCATCACTTCATGTGAAAATTGCCTGTCCAATTTAGCCAGCTGTGATCAGTCCACCACATTTTTACAGTAGTATCTAGCCGGTTATATTTTTTTTAAAAAGAGACGAATTTCCATTATTCAGTTAACTTGCTAAAGTGGGAGAATAACGAAAAGAGAGTCCTCTCATCTATTGCGACAAGTTGAGAATCATGAGTCGCGACTCGCAAGGATATGGGGCTTAAATATAATTGAAAATAATTTAGCCCAAAACGTACTTATTCTACCCACTAAAATAACAAGATAATACAAATAAAATGAGAAAATATGAATTCTTTCATTCTTATATTTTATTCATAGCTCAGACAAAATCATGATTGGCTCTAGTCTGGGGGGGGCAGATCTGTGATCTGTTGAATCCATCTTACACTATCCTCGGATAAACTCTAAGCCGGGGCTAATTACATTAGATCAACAAGAACAATAACAACAACAACATAATATTATATAATAAAAAATGTATTAAATAATAAAAAAACATATTTACACCTTTGAATAAATACAGGTGCATCTCAATAAATTAGAATGTCGTGGAAAAGTTCATTTATTTCAGTAATTCAACTCAAATTGTGAAACTCGTGTATTAAATAAATTCAATGCACACAGACGGAAGTAGTTTAAGTCTTATTTATTTAATACACGAGTTTCACAATTTGAGTTGAATTACTGAAATAAATGAACTTTTCCATTACATTCTAATTTATTGAGATGCACCTGTAGGTACTTTGAAAACTCTACAAAATAGGACACAATTTCTTGCTATTGTGTTATTATAATTAATCGCTACAGTGAAAATAAGAAAAAAATTATAATTACCAAAAAAATTGCTTTGTAACAAATTCATTTACAGTGTAATTAGATATAGTTCGATATCATGCCGAACACAGCAAGAACATGTAGAGATGGAAATTAAAAAGCTGCATTTCAACCTATTCTGTAATGCCATACCGAGCCAATCTACAGCATAAACAGCTGATATTCAACCTAATAAAGCAATGTAGAGCCAAGCCCATACATTTACATATACACACTGAGACTGCAAATGATGGAGTACTACAACAATACCACAGCTTCTCTCTGGCAGGACAACCTGCCCATGCTCAGTCAATACAGATCAATATAGCACTCAGCTACAGTGGAGGGGAAATTGGTTATTTTTCACTGCTCATATCTGGCTGACTAAAAAAGTGCCATGCTGACAGCCAAATGGAGGTGTCTGTAATTATCCTGACATGGCAGCCTACAAAACAGCACTGGACTGACAGATATTAAGGGGGTCTGTCCGTTCAAGGTTTAGATCAATACAATCAAACTGAACAGAGTATGAGATTAAGGAAATGAATGGCTACAGAGGGTTTACCATTTGTTGTATTAGTACTGAATTCCAAGGTTATGGTCAACAATTAAACATAATTATGTTTGAAAGCATGCTAAAAACCATAAGAATACATGTGCAGTTAAAATAAAGATGAATTTCTATAAGCTAAGTACAAAATGAATAAATTTGCTTTGGTTAAAAAAAACATAACAGGACACCGACAATGGTTTCATATGGTCTTGTAACAATAGTCAGACCTTCTCTGTTGTAGGCAAACCAAAATAAGATCTACTAAATGAAAGGTCACTAACTTCCAAAACTGTGGTGAGATATTTTTGGCATTATGCAACCAAAACAAAAATCTAACAAATAAGAATGGCACGGCTCTATGTTTTTGTGACAAGTGTTTTGCGGAGACTGGCTAATGTATGATGCTACAAGCGGTATGGAGGTTTGCTTTCTTTGCCACAAATATGCTTGATGGCTGGTAAATTCCCAGTTGTATCATGGCCAGTACATTTTCAGCTAAATGTTCATTTTAAACCTTGTATGTAGACATACACTAACAGTCAAAAGTTTTTAAAAGCTCACCAAGGCTGCATTTATTTGATCAAAAATACAGTAAAAAAGTAATAGTCAAACATTATAAAAATGAACATGAACTGTTTTCAATTTTAATACATTTTAAAATATTATTTATTTATTTATACATTTTCAGCAGACATCATTTCAGTTTTCAGTGTCACACCTGATCCTTCAGAAATCATAATATTCTGACTTGGTGCTGGATTATTATTGGCACAATTAATAATAAAAATGGTTTTCTTATTATAAATGCTCAAAACAGTTTTTCACAGTCAGGATTCTTTGATGATCAGAACAGCAAACTTTTATAACATTTTAATGTGTCACTTATAACTAATTTAATGTCCTTGCTGACTAAAAGTCGTTTTTCTTCTTTTTCATTTAATCATACCTACCCCAAACTTTTGAATAGTAGTGTATCATGGTTTTTACAAAATGTGAAGCAGCACAATCTTTTTCAACATTATTAATAATCTTATTAATAAACTAATTATTAATAAGTTTCTTGAGCAGCAAATCAGCATATTAGAATGAATTTTGAAGGATCATGTGACACTGAAGACTGGAGTAATGGCTGCTGAAAATTCAGCTTTGCTGAAATTATATTTCAATTACATTAAGTTATTTGAATTTAAATTGTAATAATATTCCACAATATTATAGTTTTACTGTATGTTTGATCAAATAAATACAGCCTTTGTGAGCATAAGAGACGTCTCTCAAAAAACATTTAAAACATATCCTAATTATTCCAAACTTTTGACCAGTAGTGTAGATTATCAAAAACCAATCTTGCTTATAAACTTCACTGCCGAAAAGAATATGTTTCAACGTAACACGAGATTTGAACTGTTACATTAGATGCCTAAAGGTGTCTGAATGAAATCTGTGGCTCAGCCACATTATTTATGTCTTAAACCAGGAGGGGCACGGAGCAGATGACTGTGCCTTCCCAGTAATCCTAAGAGTGGGGGGTCGTTGATCAATATCTCAATGCACTCTAATACTGCAAGACTGTTATAATGCCTCCAAACAGATGGGCCATGGTGTATGTGTCTGTGAAAACCTACCCCCGCCAGCGCCCTCCTCTCTTCCCTCCCTCCAGGCTGCCCACTGCTGCTCCAAAGCCAGTCAAGCCTTTTTTCTTTGAGTGGGAGGGGGAACAAACTACAGCTGGAGAGGCCACATAGCCCGCGCTAATTCTCTTTCAGAGGGGGTGGAAGAGGACAGGATGGAGGGATCCACACTTCTCGTTCAGGCTTTTATGGGAAGCTTTATTTACGCCCAGCCTCTTTCTCGCTCTCGCTCTCTCAACCCCCATTCCACCCCCTCCTGCTTCCCAGACTGGATTTATGGTTGGCCTCCGAGCTGTGAGCACTCAAACAGAGGATGAAAAGGCACTCACACTGCCTGTACCTCAAACACAGGCTTTTTTGACACTCCACAGGATCAGCGCTGAAAAGCCCAGAAAACAGCCACTGAGCAAACAAGACAAACGCAAGAAAGAGGATTCCAAGCAGATTCCGCTTGTGCTGTTATTGCCACAGTCAGACCACAAGCCCGAGGGCTGGAAAAGCAGCCAGAGAGCGACGCGTTTCTCTTGGCGGTAACAATTGTCCGATCACTGGGAAGAAGTCGCTCGGAGCCCTCTCTCCATAATCACCCTCTGAGTGATCTAAAGGAGAGCAATTACATTTCATCAGTGCTATTTATACATCAGTGGAAAACGAGTGTGCATAATTTAGACACCAGTGTCTGTGTCAATATCTCATTAAAGCTAATGAGACTAAGAGGGTGTGGGAACGCTGGCGGTGGCAGTCACAGATGTTTGCGCTGTCAATTTCATCTCCAAATAAAACCGCAAGACAAAAGAGGGGCTCTCCAGCTCATGCTCGGAGATTAATACTGTCACACAATCCATAAGACCTACAAACAATGAAACAATAACCACGCTACTATCGAATGTTAGACGAATTTATCAAGCAAACAAATTAGACTTGTGTAGCTGGACTATCAGCATGCGGTCTGGTCCATTTTAGGGGTGCTCCGATCAGGATTTTTGAGGCCGATCACAGAAAGCAGTATCTGCTGATATGATCACCGATACCGATATTTTTAAAGCCTTCTTTTTATCATGTAGAATTATTTATAGTGAGACTCCAATCAGGAATTTTAGACATTTATTCAGGGCCTGAATTTCATTTTTGAAAATGAATTCCCCTCTTAGGTGACTCTTGTGAGAGGGAATTTTTTAATTTGAGGGGTGCACTGCATTTTTGTTTTTACCATCGTGTAATTGTTGCACAATAGCTTACACACAGCGCAAGCCTGATTTCGTGAGCTGTATGTGAGGCGGCCTTTTACACCAGGTTCACACATACTCAGTTTGCAGTGCGCATGCAGTCCATGTGTGGTACGTAAGCGGTGCAGAAGCAGCAGGTGCTCACTGTGCTTTCACACAGGAGTCTGCAACTGATCCGTGGCTGTTTACCACAAACACATTTATCCATTATTTTGATTTCAAATCCAAACA
>NW_015558577.1:258165-265576 GCF_001515605.1 Sinocyclocheilus anshuiensis | reverse complement strand
AGCTCTACTGCCTTTCCTTTTGCATTTAAATCTTTATTACAAGCAATCCTGTGGTTCATAAAGAACTTTGTTTTCTTACCTCCACGAATGCCATCTATTATTGCCTTGTTCATCTAAAAGTGCTCTTTTCCTTTAAATCTAGCCAAAAAGCCATAGCCTATGTTGACTGTGAAACACAGTAGACTTTAATAATATGCATTTATGGTGTAATTACTACATTAGTCTATGCGCAAACAACGCGCTGTCACTTTAATTCAGCGCTTGCAGCAGAAACATCTCTGCACTGCTGCAGACGCACTGCTCCTGAATGTACTGCTGGACGCAACCGTGTGCAGTGTGAACGCTTTAATCCGCTAAAGGAACATTCCGGCGTAATAATCAAGGAACTTTGCTGCCGTACCATGGGTGCAGCAGGCGCAATGATATTACATTGATATGATTGATATAACCATTGATTATTACGCCGGAATGAGAGTATAGTTCTTAGCCATATCGGCCTAGAAAATCGCAACTTTTAATTTTCCGTCGGTCTTAGTACACGATGTAACTACAGAAGAGTCTAGTTTTAAATAGGCAAAATATCGAAACTCTTTGGTCATTTTTGAGCGAGATGCTAACGGTCTAATCAGATTCAATGATCTATGCTAAGCTGCAGCTAAAAGTGCTACCGCCAGACCCGGAGATCGTCTGAATGGATACGAAAACGCTAAAACTCAACTGTTTAACTCTAGGGGAGTTGGAAAATGAGCCTATTTTCAAAAATAGTGGCGTGTTCCTTTAACATGAGCGCAGAAAAAATACGCACTGCATACGCACTGCAAATGGAGTAATGTGAACCTGGCATTATGTGTGTGCGCTGCAAGTGTGCATGAGCGCTCAATCTCCAGGAGAGCGCGCAAGCGCTGAATGGTTAAACACTGGCAAGAATTAAAAAGAAATGCAATTTATGAACTCTCGATTGTGCAAGTGACAATTCCTGTGTCAACTGTGCAGCTTGCAGCTCGCTTATAGTGCAGACGCGATTTGATTTGAAGCCATAATTGCGCATTTTGAGAGAAAGAGAGAGCGTGTGCGGTGATTCACTCACGCTGTTTGTGATATTGTTTCACAGAAAGTTTTCAAATTAGCTACTTTATAAGTTATTTAATGAAGAAATATGAACTGTACCTCACCTTCAGCATTACAATTATTTCACTCGTGCCGGACAGAGACTGAGGCGGTGCCGCTGCATGTCGTGCCAAACATCTCACAGCAGGCGCGTCATCAGCTTGAGATCGTTTTTTTGAGATCGGCCTTTATAGAGACCGCCGATCAATCATCCCAAAGTGATTATCGGCCGATAGTGATTGGTAGCCGATCAATCGGAGCACCCCTAGTCCATTTTGTAGTTTGTTGCACCCAAGAACCTTACACTTAGACAAGAAGAGGCCCTCTAACCAATAAGCAAAGTGACCAGAGTTTGCTATAGAGATTAAAGGAACAGTTCACCTACATTTTGGATGAGAATTTACTCATCCAATATGTAGATGAGTTTGTTTCTTCATTGGAAAAGATTTTGAGAAATTTAGCATTATGTCACTTGCTTACCAATTGATCTTATGCAGTGAATGGGTGCCGTCAGAATGAGAGTCCAAACAGCTGATAAAAACATCACAATAATCCATACGAATCCAGTTTATGAAATAACATCTTGTGAAGTGAAAAGCTTGTGTTTGTAATAAAACACATTCATCATTAAGATGTTAAGAAAATTCAAACCATTGCTTCCAGCTAAAATATAAAGTCCTCAATAATAGTGCTTTCTCCAGTAAAAAAAGTTTTATTGCCTGGATCAGGAGAGAAATATACATCGATCAAGCACCGTTTATAAGCGAAAACAGTCCAAAACCATTTCTAAACAAATAAATTGGTGGATTATGATGTGAGAAGACTTTTTCACTGGAGTGTTATAATGTATTTGTTGACTCATATCTTGGTCATAAGAAATCGTTTAAAGTTAAAAATGCCTTGATGGATTTGTTCCTTACAAACACACGGCTTTTCACTTCACAAGACATTATTGATGGACTGGAGTCATGTTGATTACTGTGATGTTTTTAATCAGCTGTTTGGATTCTCTTTCTGACAGCACCCATTCACTGCAGAAGATCCATTAGTGAGCAAGCGATGTAATGCTAACTTGATGGACTGGAGTCATGTTGATTACTGTGATGTTTTTAATCAGCTGTTTGGATTCTCTTTCTGACAGCACCCATTCACTGCAGAAGATCCATTAGTGAGCAAGCGATGTAATGCTAACTTGATGGACTGGAGTCATGTTGATTACTGTGATGTTTTTAATCAGCTGTTTGGATTCTCTTTCTGACAGCACCCATTCACTGCAGAAGATCCATTAGTGAGCAAGCGATGTAATGCTAACTTTCTTCAAATCTACAATTATTCTTGTATAGGGTACATAAATATAAAAATGCCTACATGTCATAATGGGTAGTCACTGCATGTATCAGAATTAGGCTACCTATTTGCTCGTGCACAAGCAGCTCCGTTTCATCTCTGGAGACGCTTTCGGTCTTTGCGCTTGCAAATTCCGCCGTATAAATAGCAAATCCGCCATGGCACGAGCGCAACTGGCTCTTAAAGGGAATGGGAGTTGAGACTCTGATTGGTTTATTGCACGTTATGCCCAAAACACACCCATTACTCATTAAGAGAATAGGGACAACCCTTTTAGACCATGCGCCAGGCGCCGACCGTTTTTCCTGTCGTTAAACTAGCAAAAGTGGATTTGGACATGCCCTAAGTGCACCTGCGCCGTGCGCTTTAGACCATGCGCTTAGATCGTTAAAATAGGGCCCTGAGGGTGAGTAAATTGACAGCAAATTTTCATTTTTGGGTGAACATCTGCTTGTTGAAATCAGACATTATTGATGCTATTGCAAATATGATAGTAAATAAAAAAAATAATATGATTCTTTCAAATCCATCACTAGTCCAATCCAACACTGTTAAAATGATGTGCTTTGCTAGTGGGTCAATTAACTCATCCAAGCACCTACTAATATATGCAGAAAACATATCACAACTTCAAAACAAAATAATGTGAAAGCACATAAAATTATCTTGAAATAAGTTAAGTACAAATCAGAATGAGAAAGTCACATTGTGAATGTGCTCTATTTGTAATAGCACAATAAAACACATATCCAACGCTTGGACAATATATAGTTAAAGCACAAAGACTAAAAGCCAATGTCATACAATAATGTAATCTAATGTAATGCTATTTTTTAGGCAATTAAGCTTTCACAGGGTCAGTATCACTTAAAATAAAATTTTCTAATTAATAAATTATGACTTCATAAAACATTCAATAAATTAAATGATATTATTTACAAAACACAAAAGCTTTAATTAAAACAAAACATTTGGAATCAGATTTGAATCAGGTATAACCATAGGTGAAAATATAAACTCTTGAATTATTATAATTATTATTATTTTAATTGAATTCATACTAGTTTCATGAACACTGCATTTTAACTGACTGGGTAAAAAAAGCCAGGACTTTTACAAAAATGCCTTAGAAGAAAACATTACAGGTGTGCATCTTGACACAGAACAACGACACTGACATATTTTAAGATATGTCAGAGCAAGATATTTTCAGTTGAGACAGCTCAAACATGTATTTTAGTCTGGGACTAGCTTAAGCCTTGGCTGTGAAACCAGGGGTTAGTATGAATTGTATGAGCTAACCAAGAATGATGTAAATGTTAAAGAGATGTTCAATACAAGAATCAGTTTGTAAAAACAAATTGTAATGCTCATATAATCATATACAATTCTCTGAGATAAGCATAGAAATACAAACCATTCAAAAAAAAAAAAAAAACAAGTTTAGCCAAAAGATTTTTTCTTTCTGATTGTTTTAAACCCAGAACATTAACTGCAGTTTCATATGACAATTTCCTTCACCTCTCTGTGCAAATTCATTCTGTGCATGGTGGATTTGTCAAGAGGTGTTTGGTTTTTGAAAAGCACCGAGGTAGACATATTCTCCCAGGTTAAAGCAGACAGAGTGGCTGAGGCATGCCGACATTAACACTGGATAAAAGAGAAAAGATTAGAGCCCTCTGAGCTGCAATAGACTTCACTGATTTATAATTAATCAAGGACAGAGCCGGGTTGCGATACTGCACCTGGACATAATCCTTTTAAATCCTATGCTTGACATCATAGAAACTAGGAAAATAGATGCTCGCTTCAAACATGCAGCTATCAATAGTAGAAGTGTGCAATATGAAAATAATTGCAGGACATGAATTAGTATGGAAGGATTCTCAGGCTTTGCTTCAGTGTAGCAGCAGTCAAAATGGCAGTAGTGGGCTGCTGAGGTTGAGGAGCTGATGGTGCATTGCTCCCTCTGCAGGTTGTGTTGAGAGCAAAACACTGTTTACTATTTTTTTTTTTAAACTACCACTGACAGGCAAAACAAGTAGCAAATCATTGCTCAAGGAGGCACCTGGAGAACAGTGTGATTTTAGTATCATTGAAATACATTAGTTTTTATTCAGATTTTATTTTATTTTTTATTTTTTTAAGTTCTGGCAATATTTGTCATTTGTTTGTGTTATATCTTTTTTTATTTGTGACCCTGGACCACAAATAAGTGTCATTATAAGTGTCATTTTTTCAAAATTGAGATTTGTACATCATCTGAAAGCTGAATAAATAAGCTTTCCATTGATGGACAATATTTGGCCGAGATACGACTATTTGAAAATCTGGAATCTGAGGGTCCAAAAAAAATCTAAATATTGAGAAAATCGCCTTTAAAGTTGTCCAAATTAAGTTCTTAGCAATGCATATTACTAATCAAAAATTAGGTTTTAATATATTTATGGTAGGAAATTTACAAAATATCTTCATGGAACACGATCTTTACTTAATATCCCAATGATTTTTGGCATAAAAGAAAAATCTATCATTTTGACCCATACAATATATAGTTGCTATTGCTACAAATATACCCGTGCGACTTAAGGGGCTGTTCACATGTCGCGCCTAAAAATGTGTGGAAAATGCTAGGCGCACAGCTTTCTACTTTTTTCTAAAGCGTTCGGGCGCTTGCGCTCCAGAGGCGTCTGCTGTTGCTAAGCAACCATGACCTGCGCTGACCCGCGTCTTCTCCATGAAGACGCGGAAGTTTCAGCAAAGGATAAATGGATTTGCAGCACTAAAAATCGCTTGCAGTAGCTCTGCTACTAAATTTATTTAAAAATGGCTATCCCTGTACAGCAATGATCAGCTGTTCCTTCATCTTGGCTGAGCTTTCAATGTTGTTACGGGAAAGGATGAAGCTGATTGGTTGGTTCTTGTCACATGACCAAGTGTGCGCTTGCAGCGTTCTGAAAAGTTGAAATGTTTTTATCTCGATGCGGCGTGGACGTGCCTGGAAAAAATGAGCGCGTCGCACCGCGTGCGCATCGCGACTGCATCGCTTCCATTATGAGCGCGCCTGCCGCGCCTCTACATTTGAAATAACGAACTTGAGTGCGCAAAAGACGCTATATGTGAACGGCCCCTTAGACTGGTTTTGTGGTCCAGGGTCACATTTTTTATAGTTGTATTCATTTTTTTTAAATAGTTTAAAATATTTTTAGGCAACAAGCTAAAATGAAATAAGTTGTTTTGTTTACTTTTGTTTTTCCATTTTATTTTAGATAACGATTAGGATTAGGAATTCCCATTAATTTTTTAGCCAATCACCTGAACTGTAAATGCTAGGGATGCACCGATACCGATACTGGTATCGGTATTGGGCCCGATACTGAGCTCATGTACTCGTACTCGTTAAAATGCCCCGATACCAAACGCCGATACCACACAGCATGTGATAAGTGCCATATTCAGACAAAGAAACACCAACAACAGAACAACAGCAGAATGGAGTTAAGGATGTCTACTACGAAGTATATGCATGCTTACTTAATATCCCAATGATTTTTGGCATAAAAGAAAAATCTATCATTTTGACCCATACAATATATAGTTGCTATTGCTACAAATATACCCGTGCGACTTAAGGGGCTGTTCACATGTCGCGCCTAAAAATGTGTGGAAAATGCTAGGCGCACAGCTTTCTACTTTTTTCTAAAGCGTTCGGGCGCTTGCGCTCCAGAGGCGTCTGCTGTTGCTAAGCAACCATGACCTGCGCTGACCCGCGTCTTCTCCATGAAGACGCGGAAGTTTCAGCAAAGGATAAATGGATTTGCAGCACTAAAAATCGCTTGCAGTAGCTCTGCTACTAAATTTATTTAAAAATGGCTATCCCTGTACAGCAATGATCAGCTGTTCCTTCATCTTGGCTGAGCTTTCAATGTTGTTACGGGAAAGGATGAAGCTGATTGGTTGGTTCTTGTCACATGACCAAGTGTGCGCTTGCAGCGTTCTGAAAAGTTGAAATGTTTTTATCTCGATGCGGCGTGGACGTGCCTGGAAAAAATGAGCGCGTCGCACCGCGTGCGCATCGCGACTGCATCGCTTCCATTATGAGCGCGCCTGCCGCGCCTCTACATTTGAAATAACGAACTTGAGTGCGCAAAAGACGCTATATGTGAACGGCCCCTTAGACTGGTTTTGTGGTCCAGGGTCACATTTTTTATAGTTGTATTCATTTTTTTTAAATAGTTTAAAATATTTTTAGGCAACAAGCTAAAATGAAATAAGTTGTTTTGTTTACTTTTGTTTTTCCATTTTATTTTAGATAACGATTAGGATTAGGAATTCCCATTAATTTTTTAGCCAATCACCTGAACTGTAAATGCTAGGGATGCACCGATACCGATACTGGTATCGGTATTGGGCCCGATACTGAGCTCATGTACTCGTACTCGTTAAAATGCCCCGATACCAAACGCCGATACCACACAGCATGTGATAAGTGCCATATTCAGACAAAGAAACACCAACAACAGAACAACAGCAGAATGGAGTTAAGGATGTCTACTACGAAGTATATGCATGCAATGAATATAATATTAAACATTAAGTATTAACGCCTGTATAGCTGATGTGTGCGAGCTGATAAACAAAGCGCGCTGAGTGGATTGAGCGCGCGGCGGCACAGATGTGCGAGCTTGTCGAGTGAATATATCTTTCTCACAGACATCACTGGAAAGTTTGTAGTTCGGTCGGATATGTCAAAATGAGGATAGCAAAATAAAGTAAACTGTGACAAATCATACCCAAAAATTCTTCATACAGTGGACTACCAGTAAAATTGAGTCAAATTTGGACCCAAATTTGGGTCCAAAAATTATTCAGACTGAGTCTGGGAAAAAAGTTCAGGTTTGCATGAAGCTGGGTGACAGCATGCCCAGGAGACTATATGCTGTCATTAAGGCTAAGG
>NW_015558577.1:235083-258149 GCF_001515605.1 Sinocyclocheilus anshuiensis | reverse complement strand
ACATTATCAAGATTAATTTGTTCTGACACAGTTTAACTCTGAGTTCTTGTCATATTTTATTACCATTTTCCAAACTATAGCGAATAAACTGTGATAATGTGAGAAATGTTGAAGGTGTCTGAATAAATTTTGGTTTGACTGTATCTATTTGATAAATGAAGTTAACCAACTAACATTATACATACCCTTTTGGTTTCTGTACCCAATATTTAAAAAATGTACAAATGCAATATTGGTATCGGTACTCGGTATCGGCAAGTACCAAAAATAAAAGTATCGGTATCGGGAGAGTACTGGAAAAAGTGGTATCGGTGCATCCCTAGTAAATGCAATGCAACCAGTCTGCAACACTTAAAAAACTATTTCATGCTTTTAAGTGCATAAATAAAAATTATAATTATATTATAGCTGCATATATGATTTTCAATACATTTTATAAATAAACAAGAAAGCAAAAATGTATTCAGATATTTTTTTGTATATATAATATAAATAACAAAAAAAGTACAATATAGTATTCAAAATTATTATTTAAATGTTGCTTGCAAAAAAACAGCATTTACTTAAAGCTCAGCAGAGGCTAAATGGACCATATGCTAACTAGCCGAACTTTGACCCCTTTGTTTTTCTAGGCTGTGAAGTACTAAAAAAGCGTCTTTTAGTTCACAAGTATGTCATTTGATACGTCCAGCCCCAACTTTCTGTTTCAAAGAGCAATTCGTAAAAGATTACGTTCAGCAGTGCATTTAAACTAATACCAAATTCTATCAGGAAGGGGAAAAAAAATAAAACATGTCTTGCATGTTTTCCTGAGCAGTCAAAAAAGAAACTCAAGTTGATCCTCAAACACACTGTTCCAAGACACTGCAAGCATCCAGTTTTGGGGGGAAATGTGCTGAATATTCATTAAATAACAATACAAAGCAAAAATCTGCATGGCCCTAAAAACAGGTTTCAGTCTTCTGATGTACAAGACATAATTTCTTATTTTATCTTTTTTATTTTGATGTAAAATATGACCCTGACATGGTCTTTGTGAGATGATCTGTGAACCGCAGCAGAGGAGAGCTCATCTCAATGGCAGACGCTGCTGCAGCAGCACCAATTACACCTCTATTACAGGGAGCCTGCCATGCAGGGAGAACAGGAAATGAGGCAGGAAGTGTGCTGTAGGCTACAGAAGAAGACAGCAGGGGAAGCGGACACAGACAGAGAGAGGAATGTGCTTGTACGCCAGAATACTGCTGTGTGCTGCTCAGTTCAACTGCACTGTGAGCATTGATTGAGGGAGTTAGAAGAGTGGCTAAGAAGTATTAATGTGGAGAAATAAATAGGAAGTCAATTGAAATTAAAACGGTAAGGTGTTTTTTTTTTTTGCTTCAGAGCCCAGGTTTTATATTGGATATCAAGTGGTGAGCCAAAACAGTACCAGAATAGAACTGACTTGAAGTGCGGACACAGGTGTGCGTATATCAGGTATTTGACCGCTTCAAGTTTGACTCAATCCAATCTGATCTGTTTTTTAATGGCTTTTAAATCATGTTGCGTCAGGTACAGCCTAAGAAGGTGTACACACAGGAGATGGTATTAAATTCAAAAACAGCTAGACAGAGTGCAGCGAAATGGAACAAAAGCAGGAGTCTTGAGACGCAAACTATTTTTAACTTTCCACATCTTGCTGTTTTAGGATAAAGTGTCTTGGCATCCACATGATGCACAAATGTCTGAATGTCACTGATACAAAAAATATGAAGCAAACTACCACTTGCAAATTGATGAAAGACCTTTTATATATCTATATATCATTTTTGAGCCACTTCATTTTATAGTTATAGTATTTATTTATTTATTTTTTGTGATTTTGAGATTTTGTGAAATGTTTTGGTAGGCTATGTGAAATTTCGATATATAATTTTTATTCCAGTGAATATTTCCCAGGGTGGGTTTATGAAGCAAACTACCACTTGCAAATTGATGAAAGACCTTTTATATATCTATATATCATTTTTGAGCCACTTCATTTTATAGTTATAGTATTTTTTATTTTTTTTTGTGATTTCAGTGAATGCATGAAGTCAGTTCTCCTCAAGTTCACTCAGGTGTCTTACCAGAGTAACCACAGGTGCAGTTCAACCCATTAATTATGAACATGATCCACTAACATTTCACAACATTTTTTCCACATTTTAACAGTACATGTATGGATTTGAACATTTTGTGAAATGTTTTGGTAGGCTATGTGAAATTTCGATATATAATTTTTACTCCAGTGAATATTTCTCAGGGTGGGTTTGTTTGTTAATAGCAATTCTTGTACACCACGCATTGAACCAAAAGCAGTGCATGTTGTCATGGGGTACAGTAAAGACTGGAAAACACACAAACTTTTGCACCTATTTGCAGTCTGGAGGAGTTGCCATTAGTTGAAAGTCAAGCCAGTCTGCAGATTTTGAGCAGTCCGAGCTGAAAGATTTCACACATAACTTCTTCAAGTCTTTAATGGTTGTATTGTGACAATTTAACAGCCTGGGTGGTTTAATCCCAGATTATGAACAGAAATTGTACCATCCTTCTATAACACCAATATGAGACAGATATTTTCAGATTTCTGAAGTACTGTCAGTGAAAGCGCTTCTGAGGTCAGTCGAGTGGTCATATCTTTTATCATGTGTCGCAGTGTGTCTGGTTAGAACTTGGTGTTATAGTCTACCTAATCCAAAGGCACGCATACATTTTTACATATGGCTTAAAGGATAACATTGCAGATTTTCAAACAGCTTTGTATATTTACAGTGTTAATAGTATGTGTAAATGAACAATCTGTACTCTTTCTCTGTGTTACCCACACCCAGATCTCCCAGTTTATTTGCAAACTGGGAGATCCCAACAAATGTCCACCGGATGATGAGAAACACATTATCGAGCTGTCAACTGCTGGCAAATAAACAGGGATATCTTTGCGCACATTGTTCATTTACATATACTACTAACACGGCAACAATACAAAGCTGCATGAAAATCTGCAAAGTTATACTTAATATGTTTTGGAGCCACTGCAAATAAACCAACAATAAACATATATGGCTCATATATGACGTTTAGTTGCTTTGTAACAGCACATCACTATGAGAATATAAATGCCCCTAAGAGCTCCAGATGCTGCTGAGAGACAGCAGGTGATGTTAATGATTTAAGCACAGGATGCCATGCTTGCTTACAAAAACAAGCTCAGAGCACTTTAAGGGAAATAGAATGTTTTGTATGGATGAATACCAAGAGGGACAGCAAAAGCCACTGACCTGTTCCCTGAACTGCTCCTGAGAGAGACAATCTGTGACGTTCACGCAGCCTAGCAGACAGCCTGTGGGATACTCCGTAGGAAACTTGGGCTCTGGATGGTGAAATAAGCGAAACATTAGGGGAAATTACAAAGGCACTACAGTCTAGACATGCCTGATGGGATCATTTCAGTTTAACAGCTTTAGTATTACTGCCATGTACTTGAAGACATTAAACACACCTTCTTTGTAAATGTGGCGGTGCATGCCTCTACCTCTGCAATCTCTTGAGGAGCGGGTCTGTTAGCAGCAGCAGCAATCCACAGGCGCCCCCTATGGGATGTGTACCACGTTCTGCCTTCTACCCTACATAAACACAAGAAACGGAGAGAAAATGGAAAATGTTCAGATGAACTGTGCACTGTTCATCTCAAATGTCATTTTTTGTTAAAGTTGGCTTTAGCTTACTTTAATAATGCACAACATACACACTGTTTTCAGCCAATATCAGTGATATACATTTATTTTTAATGGAACTGTATTAAAAAAAAAAAAGTTTACACAAAAAGTAAAGAATTTTAATATCAGTCGTGACATGAAAATAATTATTGTAATTTATACTGTCCAGTTTTAAAGTCAACTTTTAATTAAATTATGTTTTTATTTTAATGCTGTTCACTTTATTTAAATAATTCAGTTTGATTTAATACCACTGTATCAGTTTTTTAGCGTTCAAAAATGATTGCATCATGTTTAATTGACTTGAAACATTTACTTTCTGGCTTAACTCGATGATTTCATTTTCAAAACTAAAACTAAAACTCAAAACTAATTTTACACTTCCCATCAAGCTTTGCACGGGTCTAGATCGGGTTATTTTAGAATAAAATATAGTGTTATTTTATGCCTATTTTTTAGCAAGATGAGAAAATGGGGAGACATGTTAATATTTAAAGTTTTATTATGTTGGTATTTTAAAAGAGTTTGTTATGTTGCTTTTTTGGGTGAGTTGGGTGAAGTGTTGAGTACATGCTTGGGTTGAGGACCTGCTAACAAGAACTCAGGTTGCCTTAATAAAAAGTGTTAAGCCTGGCTCACACTACAGGAGTTTTAGCCTGATTTAGCCCCGATTTTCCCCTCCCAAGAATTGGAGCTAAAATCTTGTCGAGCCCCTCGATCAGTACCGATGTTCGGCATGGAATATCTGGTAATGTGACGCGTTCACAGATCGAATCTTGCACCTCCCGATCTACTCGCACACAAACCACCCCGATCATATCAAACATGTTTGATATTTAGGATTTAAATCGGGATGATGATGGCTATGATTACGTCAGTACTTTCACAATATAATGCGCGACCACAAAACAGCTGCTGTATGGCTCCGTTGGATAGTGGAGATGGAGGAAGCTGCTTCTTGAAGTTTTGTAGTAACACGATTGTTTGAATAATGTATCGAAAACGTATCAAAACCGTAAGGAGAAAGAGAAGCGCTGGGGTGAAATCGCCTCAGTTTTGAACGTACCGGGTGAGTGCAGAAAGCTGCTAGCATGCTAGCTAACATGTAAACATCACTGAAATATCAATGACGATCTGCTGCAGGAGATCACGCAAGGCGTGTGATGCGCCATGATTTTCAAATCTTGTAGTGTGTGCATGTTTAAGATTTGAGGGAAGATAATCTGCAAAGATTCTCCTTATGTGTGTGCTGCAACCAGATTTCATAATTGGTTAGGATTTTAAAACTCCTGTAGTGTGAACCTGGCTTTAGAGTGCTAGAGAGTGGGATGGGAATGGGAGTGCTAGAGATGTAATCAGTACCATCTTTAGACTGCCAACATCCAACATATAAAGAAAAGTTATATTTAGCTTGTTGTTATAACTAGCTGAACTTGATTTAACAACTGACTTTAGTTCCATGGCTGGAACTAATCAAATGCTTTATGTATGATGAACTAAAGCAAATCGGGTAAACTCAACTAAAACTACACCTGTCCAAATACACCTTTTTGTGTGTGTGTATTGAAAACAACTGCGACTTGCAATTTCTTAATTTCTTGTCAGATGCAGGTGTATGCATTATTTATAATTGAGGAAAATGTTCACATTTTAGAGACAATTGTATGGACCCCCCTGAGCAAGGGATGACATAATTTATGATTTTTATGGGGTCTTCAAGTGAACTGTACCTTTTTATGCCCTTAACAAGCAGTGAAGCACATGGCTGATGCATGCTGAGACACCAGCCACCATCTGAGATCTCCTGCAGCTCTTTGTCCTGCAGTCTGAGTCTGCTGTGCTCACTTTTCTGTGTACCACTTACAGTCTTGGATGAAGACTTACGCGAGATGCCTCTACCGGACACGTCAACCCACTAACACAGCACAAACACACATGCATTAACACACATACACACAGAGCAACTCAAATAAAAATGGCATTAACTTCCTTGCATTTAAGATTCTCTTTTGATAAAAAATATAAGGTGTTGAGAAGCAGCTTATTTGCACCCACCTCTGGTGCAGCCTGCATGATGTTGGGGTTGACGAGCTCTTGGAGGTGCTGTCGATCAGTAGAAACAGAATGTTTTGGTGTCTGGCCAAATGAACCAGTGTTGATGGCCTTGACTGTCTCATCAAACCTTTCAAAACCAAAAACAAAATTTGTTTTTTTTGCATATCATGCCCTCAAGTCATTTAGAGTTGATCATATTTACAAGATCAACGGATTTGAACAGCTTCCAAATGTTTTATGTACCTTGACTCTGAGCCTTGATTTAAGGGTGTCAATTAAAGTATCATGGCAGAAACTAATTTTATTACAGTAGGGAAAAAAAGAAATTGTCCAATGTTTCCATTTTATTCCAGCCAAAATAACCTCATGGCATAATAATGAATTCTGAATTCTTAAGTAGAAACCTCCCATGAGGACTTAAAGGCTGCATCGTACTTCTAAAAAACTTCTAAAAAACACAGTGTACTTTATCCAGCTGAGAAATGTAGTTTGCGTTTCATCTGGCCATACAGTGGTGGGATGTTTTGACATTCTGTTCAGTCAGTATTTCACACAGCGCAACACTGTTAAAGCGTTAGAACAGAAATTTCCACCATCCAGGGTTACAGGTTCTTGCGCTTTTGTAGATGCTCAGTGTGATAAACTCCCATCTTTCAAGATCATCAAACTGTATGACGTAGATTACGGTAATGGCGCAGTTTCACATGCTGCAGTCATTTATTTGCATTATTTGCATTAAATAATTTTTAACATGTTAATGATTTTTAATTAATCGCATACGTTAACATTCCTAATATATATATATATACATATACACACACACACACACACACACATGCACACGCACACATGCACACGCACACAAGCTGTGTCCCAATTGCATGCTTCGAAGGATGCAGACTTCAAAGGCTGAACTGGAAAAAAAAAAAACATTTTAATTACAGAGGTGGCTCCTTACTTCTGGTAGTACGGAGTCAAATTCTCCCCTTCATCCAGCACTCGTCTCCCTGCAAAGTCTAGTGTGATCTTGCGGTCTTTGTGGGAGGCGTGTCGAAGCTCCCGGAGATCCTCCTCTCGCTTGCGTAATGCCTCCCTCTCACCTGGAGAAAGCCACTGGTTGGAATCCGTTGCAAAATAATCGGATTCATCATCCAAGACTTGTGTTCTCTTAACACTAAAAAAAAAGATAAAGTGTTCAAATTATCTAAAAGTCCAACTTAAATTTTGTGTGCATTATACTTCAGATGGTTCATGGGCATTTCTGAGGCTAAAATGAATCTAACCCTGGCAATTACAGCAATAGGTTAACAGCAGTGTATTTGAACAGCCAGACCTGTTCTTGTCAAACTCCAGAAGTTTGTCTTTGTGTTTTACAGCTTTTTCCAGACCGGCTTTCATCTTGGCCTCTTGATGGGGGAAATACTCCCGCTCGGTTCCCTCTAGAGCCGCACAGAAAACAAAGGCTGTCACACGAATGCTACCAGTCAGGGGAAAACAAATACAACCACCTCATTTCTTACCTCCCATAAGTTTTTTACGGAGCTTTTGACTTTTGTTGGAGTCCCGCTGCAGTATCTCTTGCTCCTCTGTAGTACAGACCTGAATTATGTATTAAAGATGTTAAACAGTGTTGATAAAGGCTTCTTAAACAGTTGCCCATAACTTTCATAATCAAATTTGCAAGGTCCATAAGATTAAACCTGGTACAGAATAGTGATCGATCTGTATGGGGTTTTCCATGGCCAATGCAAATATCTGTAGTCAATACTGAAACTACGGTTTAAAAGTTTGGGATCAATAAGATTTGTCTTTTATGTTTTTGAAAAAAAAGAGTCTGCTGTTCACCAAGGCTGCATTTATTTGATCAAAAATTCAATCAGAAACAAAAACATTGTTAAGTATTATTATAATTTAAAACAACTGTTTTCAACTTATTATATTTATGCTTAGTTTTTGTGGAAACCATTAAACGGTGTCTTTTTTCAGGATTCTTTGATGAACAGAAACAGAAATCAAATTAATGAGTGATTGTTGAGCAAAAGTATGAGAAGTATCTATTTCTTTAAAAATGGTGATCCCAATTTTTTGAACAATAGTGTATATTGTAAATATTACAAAATGTATAACATTTTAATATATATATATACACACACACACACATATATATATATATATATATATATATATATATATATAAAACAACAAACAAAAAAAATACAAAATGGTTTTCCATTAACATGACTATGTATTTTTATTTGGAAATGACTACTGACAATCATCATGTGGGAACATCTAGACAATAGCCAAATAATTAGCCTGGCCAACATATGGGTCTATCACAAACACAGACTGTACTGATTAGTAAGCGGACAAAGCTCACCAGACTGCCACAGAGCAAACAAGGGCCAGAGCCTTCTTGCTCACACACTATCCAGCCGCAGCTCAGACAGTTGTTGATGAGTCTGTGTTTTTGAGCCTGACACTCGCAGGGTTGATGGCCAGGCAGTAGAACAGCCAGCTTATCTCGACCCTCTTGAGCATACAGATTCACAAACTTGCTCTTCTTCTTCACTGAGCTTGACCTGCTGTTCTCTTGTGCCTGATAAACGAAAGTAAATCCCTCTGTAATTCTCTCCACCTAGTTAAACCAGATATATATTATGAAAGAGTTTTAGATATTAAAATGAGTTGACATACCTTCATCAAGTCAATGGGAGTTTTCACAGGCTCCGGCTCTGCCTGACAGACAGTCACAATCTCTTGCTTGTTTCTTCCCTTTCGCTTGGACTTCTTCTGAGTGTCTTTGGTAGCTGTATCCAGACCCTCTGGGGTAGACATTTCATACAAAATTCCTTTATTGACACTGAATAGATATATTACAATACACGAAGATGCACCGATCAGGCAATATAATGGTTGTTTTGTACTTTAAAAAAACTGCGATAAAACAGAAGTAGCAACAGATCTTTTCTTTTGCTTTGTGACCTCTCGATTATGTAGACCGGGGACTTGATTCTATTCATCGGCTGTTGACTGGATTTTGAGACATGACTGCTGCACTGAGTACTCACTATTGTAAACAGATAAACACCAGCTTGCAGGGGCTGCATTTAAGGCCTGTTCACGCCTAGATGAATTTTAATTTGAATAAATGGCAGTTAATGCATCTGTTCAAACAGACAACAACATTCACATTTTTTTACAGAGGTGTTCTAATCTCTTTTCCATTGCACTGCGAATAAAACTGGCCAACCAATAAGATTTACGTTTTTGATCATGTGAATGGAGACAGTGCTGTTATATAAAATATGTTATATGACTTTTGTGGTGCTGTTATGTGTCATATGACTTGGTGGCGGTCACAAACAGACCCAACAGAACCAACTATTTCTCTGTTCTGTTTGAAAACATGTAAATGCTGTTTGTTTCTTCAATGTGACAGGCCGTGTCAGAAATGGAAAGCTGCACAGTGATGCCCCAGTGTTTGTGTTTTACTGCAACATTTTGAACAATGAACACATTATTAAGTGCAAGTATGACAGATAGCAGTCAAAGCAAATCAAATACTGAGACAAACATAAGAATGATAATTAAAGAAAAAAACATTAGCATCTTGATAAGAAAATCGCATTATACTGCTGTCTTTGTTTGCTCCTGTACACTGCAAAAAATGGCTTATCTTACTTAGTATTTTTATCTTGTTTCTAGTCAAAATATCTAAAAATTCTTAAATCAAGATACTTTTACTAGATAAGCCAAGTGACGTAAGATATTTAGTCTTGTTTCCAGGGGAGAAAAAACTAAATTAAGTGCATTTTGCTTAAAACAAGTAAAATTATCTGCCAGTGGGGTAAGTAAAATGCTCTTGTTTTAAGAATATAATTACCCCACTGTCAGATAATTTTACTTGTTTTAAGCAAAATGCACTAAATTTAGTTTTTTTTCCCCCTGGAAATAAGACTAAATATCTTAAGTCATTTGGCTTATCTAGTAAAAGTATCTTGATTTAAGAATTTTTAGATATTTTGACTAGAAACAAGATAAAAATACTAAGTAAGATAAGCCATTTTTTTGCAGTGTATTTCTGCTTTTCCATAAGCACCACATACTGTCAAAGTGAAATTGCATTTTTCATTCAGCCCATGTGCCATTTTGATTGAAGTGACAAATTGCATGTGAAAATTAGATTGAATTATTGTGCTGAACATCTGTGTTGATGTGAACAACCCCTTAACTGTCACCCCCCATTTTTTTTTAAATAGGCAATAAAGTGCACTATCCAAACTTAAATTGTTGTAATTTATGAACACTTTGGAATACAGACCTAAGGTTGGTCTCTTTTTAAAGAAGAAAATCAGCAGATTATTGCAAAGTGGAACTTTTTCAAAAAAATTCAAGTATCAAAAAGTTATAGACGTTTAAATTTACTGTAAAGAAAATGCGCTATACTATTTTAATTTGATTTTATATATAGTACATGTTTTACATAACAGGTTTTACTCTAAAATTGGTCTAAAATTGAAGCCTTATGTCTAAATAAGTTATGTTCCAAATTTGAAGTTGATATGAAAAAAATGTAGGTTCCTGTGAGATTTTATTTACGGTGTTATACCACAAACAGCCACCGGGTGCTATCAAAACTCCATTGAATTTTTTTATGCATTTTTCTGTCACAAATGTCTAGATTTCTCTGTAAATCTTACTTCTATCTCAAAATCACCAAATATGGAATCCTGAGACTCAGACCTTTCCAATGATATGTTGATATTATATTTTGATATTTTGTCAAGATTATAAAGTTTTGATTTTAAAATACCGTAATACATTTTGTAATATTACACTTGACACCGCCCACTAAGGGGGAGGAGACCGCCAAAAGATTTCAAAGTACCATTTCCATGGTAACGCAAAGATTTGATAGAGAAAAAGGACAAAAAAAAAAAAAAGAGTGCCAAAATGTCCCACAGGTGACAGTTAAGGAGTTAAGCGGTCTAAATGATTGGAGAAGATACATCCCCAGAGAGAAGTTTTTCACCAAAACATCCAATTATGACTTTCTGATTTTAAATTAAGAACATTTTCAAAAATGAAACATACACATGTATATAATAATAATAATAAATCTCACACTAAGATTTATAACATGCATTGAGATAACTGATTGAAAAAAAAAATATATATTTTCATTTAAACCTGGTATAGAAGAAGAGTTTGAACACACCAGCCTAATCAGAGTAATACATATTATTTACAAAACTGTTAATCATGATGACAGATATGGATATGGTAACCCATATATTATCCTTAGTTCTTAACAACATCTGTATTCACATTAAAAAACACCTGTGTCCATATTTACCCATGATTGCCTCTTTCTTATGGACACCCCCTAGACCATCAGGTGCTTGCATCTGACACCTCTGCCATCTCTGCACCAGCTCATCCACAAAATCCTTCTTGTTTCCCTCTATTCCTTGTAAGAGATCTCCAACATACTCCACAATTTCATCAGCATTGTCAATAGATAGGATGTACCTGAAAACACAGATATTTTACTGACTTTTCTAACACAGTGCTCACTTATTTTCACAAAGACCTGTTCAAAAACAACATACCAGATGACCAAACACACCCATTATAAACTCCGAAGAATCTACTACCAGCTGTCTATTTATTAATCACCATATACACTTCTTACACATTTTACATTATCAGTATTTTGTTACATTAATATATATTTTCCATATGGTCAATATAGAAAAGTAATGTAGTTGTAGTATGGCACTTTGGACGTGTTTCTGTTTCATAATAAAAGTCTCCCTAGACAAAATCCGTACTCTTACTGGTCAGGTAAAATGGGTCTACAATGCTTATACTATATTAACATTTAAATATGTGTTTTGAATTAAAAGTCTATTCAAATTTACCAGTAACGTTAATCAAAGGTAAATCATGTACCTGTTGAAGTTTCATGAACAACGTACTTACCTTATAAGAACTGGTACTTTTCTCTAAACTGGTTAGGATTGACCAATCACAATCGTTTGCGATTGCGATTTTATCATGATCGTCATTTGCTACTTCGATGTTATTGTGACCATACATGACTATTATTTAATTATTATTAATGTTGAAAAAACTTTTTTTGGAGAAACAGTGATACACTACATTTCCAAAGTCTGGGATAAGTTTTATTTATTCAAACACCCATTAAATCGATCAAAAGTAAATGCATTTGTAATGTTATAGCCTAAAAAATTATATTATGTGCCAAAGTTATATATTACGTTTCATTGTACATGAACTACGTTCATGTTTCCTTAATTATGATGGTTATATTTTATTTCGTGTGATTAAAACAGGGCCCTGGCCCTCAAGGTCCACTTTCCTTGCTTTTTCAGGTGTGTTTGATTAGGGTTGAAGCTAAACTCTGCAGGAAAGTGGACCTTGAGGGCCAGAGTTGAGAACCCCTGGACTAAAATATACTTTCCTAAAAAATAAATAATAAGAAATAAGAAAAATACAATGTAGAAGTTCAAAACTGGTGCAACACGACTTTGATATGTGCAATGAATGTTTTATCATAAATTTGCAAAAAGAGAAAATAAGCACACCATAACATTTTCAAATGTCAAAACAGAATGGGAAGATAACACATTACCAAAATGAAAATGACGCAATGACGAACAAGAGAAAAAAAAACCAAGAGCACAAACCGTTTAAGAGTAAGAATGTTCTGCAGGAACACGCAAATTCACTTAACTGATCATAATAACATGCTATTATGTGATTGCTTTTCTCTGTAATTTTAAAACACTTATTTTTTCCTACAATAGTATTGCAATTAAATATAACTAAATGTAACCTCCAACAACAAATAGTTAAAATAACTGTAATGACTGTGATTTCTGTTTGACGTGCTTATATTAAACAATGTTTAGCTCACTTACTGTTAGGATCAGCCGTTATGCAAAACGGAAATGCAAGCTTGAAGTTCTCATTTATATACACAGTTATTTACAGATAAGTATATAACAGTCATATGTAAGTCACGCACTGGGAGAAAAGCACATTAAACTCACTCTTAAATTTGCTATTTTAAATAAAAAATAGTTTTAATAATGTGATGTCACTTACGGACATATAACACCAACATAATAAATAAATAATTTAAGCATATTTTAGCACATGGGTGTGAAGCTCTGCTCCTGGAGGGCCACAGTCCGGCAGAGTTCAACTCAAACCTGCTCCAACACACCTAACTTTACGGTGCGTTCCAAACGGGATATATCGCCCTCCGAAGGGCACTTCGGAGTGAAAGCAATCATGGCCGCCATATTGAAGGGTCGTTCCAAACCGAAGTGCTCAAAACTGGCCACTTCAAAGGGCCCTTCGGAATGAAGGATTTCGAAGGGTACAACTGCTGGACACTTCGACGTCCCATGATCCTTTGCGCAGATTCTTTGCATGATTACGGCGCCTCCGTGTGGGCACGTGATGATGACGCAGAAGGGCACTTAAAGAAACAGTTGTTTGGTCTCCTACACCCTTCAACCCTTTGAAGCTCTCACTCCGGAGGGTAAACCCTTTGAAGGGATTAGGGCATAGGGATGAGCCCTTCTGAATGGAACGCATGGTTAGTTTTCAAGTAATCCTGAAGACCTTGATTAGCTGGTTCAGGTGTGTTTAATTAGAGTTGGAACCAAACTCTCATAGTTAAATATTTTCCTCCATAGGCTGTATTTGGCCCATGGTCTGAGTGTCTGACACATGCTTCACAGCTTCTGTATTTAACATAAACACACTGAAGATCCACTGTCAACCCCAATACCAAACCCTGCACAGAGGGGTTCAGTAAATGTGGAGTGGAAGGTGTAAATGTGGGTCATTTTGCCAGTTTCAGAGGAAACACAGTAAAAAGACAAAGAGCCAGCTGGCTGATCTAGATACACTCCTATTATGTTAGAACAGAATGAGGGTGCAGGTATGTCAGTTCTTGCATTATTATGCCTGGCATATTAGCTGGTTCAGGTGTGTTTAATTAGAGTTGGAACCAAACTCTCATAGTTAAATATTTTCCTCCATAGGCTGTATTTGGCCCATGGTCTGAGTGTCTGACACATGCTTCACAGCTTCTGTATTTAACATAAACACACTGAAGATCCACTGTCAACCCCAATACCAAACCCTGCACAGAGGGGTTCAGTAAATGTGGAGTGGAAGGTGTAAATGTGGGTCATTTTGCCAGTTTCAGAGGAAACACAGTAAAAAGACAAAGAGCCAGCTGGCTGATCTAGATACACTCCTATTATGTTAGAACAGAATGAGGGTGCAGGTATGTCAGTTCTTGCATTATTATGCCTGGCATAGTAATTTTTACCAGAGCAGACCAGACTCCAGGACTTTTCATTGAGTCCAAACCTGCAATCGCTTCCTCCTTTCCTGTTGATACCTCGATATGTGACTGCTATATGACTCCAGCCACTCCATTCAGCAGCGTCCAGTCAGGCTCTCTCTACACAGAACCTGCTCGTAGTGCTCAAATCTTTCTAGATGATCAGGATATGGCTGCTCCTCTTCCAAATATGTTGCCTTTTTGTTGTTCTCAGATAGAATGAGATGAGTGTTTACTGTGTTTCGATCTAATGTGAGGTCACAGGCATCTGAAGGGAGATTAAACATAAGTGATATCACTAAAGATCTTTAGGACATTTTCCTTGATATTGTCATGTTTGGCCTTAGCTTGGGATTGTATTCTTCTTCTATGTAGTAGTAGTAGTAGTAAATCTTTATTTGTCCCTTCACAGGGCAATTCATACAGCATCAACCTCGCAAACAGACAAAAGTTTTTAAGACATTGTGACAAAACTGCTAGAATGAATGAACGACCACAACAACAAAAACCCGGGCATTAACGGTGCACCATTTGTCATATACTAAAATAATGTTAAAATTCATAGTACACCTTTATCTTTATGTTTCAAATAATTGTTTAAAATCAAGACTGCATTTGAAACAAAAGATGTTAGAAAGTGGAGGACTGTTAGAAACTAACAGTCCTCCACTTGAGCACTCTATATCGTCTGCCCGAGGGGAGGAGTTCAAATTCTGAGTACAAAATGTGAGATGTATCATCTAAGATAGTCAAAGACTTCCTAAGGACATTTTTCTCACACAAAGCAGATACCCCCAACTGTACCGAGCCTGTAATCTTTGACCCCAGATTAACAATTCTCTGCATCTAGGATCTACTTTTACCATTTAGTCCATAAAACCAACAAATCATAGCAAAAGTCAAGACAGTTTCAATAAAAGATCTATAAAACATTATCAAAATAGATTTATCCACATCAAAGGACTTAATCTTCCTCAGTAAATATAACCGTTTTTGTGCATTTGATACAACAAGGTTTGTGTTTTCCAACCAGCTTAGCTTATCGTCAATAACTGTACCCAAGTACTTGTATGAGTTGACCTTCTCAACTTCTTTACCTGCAATAACTATTTTAGATATCAACAGAGTTATAACGTTCTATCGTCATGTCTTTAGTCTTGGAAACATTCATTTGTAAATAAGAACTCTCACACCAATCCAAAAAATAGTTCAGAATGGGCCCATGCTCCGTATCACCCTGTTTTAACAGGCTTAGCACCACTGTATCGTCGGCATATTTTATAATGTGTCTGCCTGGATACTGACTTCTGCAACTATCCGTATGTTTTAACAGGCTTAGCACCACTGTATCGTCGGCATATTTTATAATGTGTCTGCCTGGATATTGACTTCTGCAACTATCCGTATATAAAATAAATAAAAGAGGTGCGAGAATACAACCTTGGGGGCAACCCACTGAGGAATAAAGCTCCTGGGAATATTCTCTATTTACACGTAATATTTGAGATCTTCTGGTCAGAAAATCTAAAATCCAGGCCACCAAAAAAGAAGTGGTTGAATAGTATTAAATGCGGATGCAAAATCTATAAATTCTATGGCTTCTATTCTTCTATGGCTGCTTTAGAATGATGTGTGTTATAAAATCACAAAAATTAATTGAAAAATAAATGTGCATGCAGTTTGCTTGTCAGCGAGAGAACTTACATTTCCGCAGTCCTGGTGTGATTCTGAAGGACTCTCCATGGTCAAAACTAAACAGTACAGAAAAAGACATGTAAAAATGGTCTTGGAAAGACAGATACATTATGGGAGGTGAATTAAAGTCCTAAAATTCATAAGATTTACAAATTTATGTTGTACTAAGGGAGGAGCACTGAATTGAATTCTTTATTGTCCAGCCAGATCTTTTAGTGAAATTTACTTGTGGAGAATTCTTGACAACATATACTTTGTGACAGTATACATTTGTTTTCAGCATTAAGCATCATGTAATTTATGTAATTTCAACTCTGTGGAAAGTAATGTAATATCTGGTAACAGTTTTTGGACTAAGCTACCAGACATCAACATTTTTGGGGAAAAATAACTCTTGGCACAAAAACTTTGTATGTAAAATGTCTGTGTAGTCATTAGGCTGCTGAATTCATTGCATGTGCTTGCTCAAGGGAAAATACAACAAAATAATAATCAAATAGTATGCTTTTATATCATACATTATAACACATACACATCTAAATTATATGATTTTAGGTCTACATACTTAAGTATCTCCAGTATGCAGTTTGGATGGTTCAGTCGATCAGAGAGCATCTTTACTCCGGAGTGTCCAGGGTGATTGTAGCTGAGATCCAGCTCTCTCAGGTGTGAGGGGTTGGAACTCAGAGCTGAGGCCAGACAATAACAGCCTTCCTCTGTCACCATACAGCCAGACAATCTACAAACATGCATATCAACAGTCAGATAACTTACAAACACACATTGTTTTTAGAACAGTTTACACACAGTATCAGACAAGATTCTATTAAAAGTGAATTGTATCTTTGCACATACTGCTAGAACTATATGGGACATTTGGGTGTAATTTTTACACTGGATTTATTTATTTTAATAATCTGTGAACTGTTAAATTTTTTTTAGAAACCTCAGTTTCTCTAGTTGACAGTTTGGACTCTTCAGTCCATCAGAGAGAAGCTTCACTCCTGAATCCTGCAAGTCATTGTTACTCAGGTCCAGCTCTCTCAGGACAGAGTTTGATGATTGTAGAGCTGAGGCCACAATTTCACAGGATTTATCAGTGAGATTACAGTCAGCAAGACTATAAGAGAGCAAAACACAATTCAAATTAGATCTACAAACATCTGCATAAGGTAGTTCAAATGTAAGACGCAGCATTCATTAGCTTAAGTGAAAGAAGAATTTAACACTCACAGAGATTTTCTGCAGTTTTTCACAGCTGGTAAGAGTTTTTTTCCACCTTCTTCTGATGTATTAAATTTCTTGGGATCAAGTTCCTCCAGCACCTCTTCTGACATCTGATACATGTAGGCGATTGTTGAGCAAAGTGCAGAAGAGAGTTTCTTCTCTGAGTGTTTGTCTGATTTCAGAAACTCCTGGATCTCTCTGTACAGAGTCTGGTCTTTCATTTCAAAGAGACAAAGAAAAAGATTGATGGATCTTTCAGCTGAAAGATCATGTCCATGTTTAATTTTGTCTTTAATATAAGCAGTTGTTTTCTCAATGCCCCTTGAGCAGCTGTGAGTGTTGGTCAGTAGATCCTGTAAGAGTTTCTGATTGGAGTCAAGTGAGATGCCCAGCAGGAACCGGAGGAAAAGATCCAGGTGTCCATTCTCGCTTTCTAAGGCTTTATCTACTGCTCCTCTGAGCAAATTATGCAGAGAATCAAAAAACCTTAGTACCTCCACAGTGTTAATTACATAACAATAAAACACATAAATAGCAGCAAGAAACTCCTGAAAGCTCAGATGAATGAAGCAGTAAACTTTCCTCTGATGAATCACAGATTCCTCCTTAAATATCTCTGTGCAAATCCCAGAATACACTGAAGCGTCAATGACATCTATGTCGCACTCTTTCAGATCCTCCTCATAGAACATGATATTGCCTTTCTTCAGCTGTTTGAAAGCCAGTTCAGCCAGTTTCAAAATCACATCTCTGTTGGACTGCCGCACTTTTCCTGGATCTCGCTCATCGTACTTCTGATTCCTTATGTTTATCTGAATGAGCAGAAAGTGGATGTACATTTCAGTCAGAGTTTGAGGGATTTCTGCACTGTCATCTTGTTCTAGGATGTTCTGAAGTACAGTGGATGAGATCCAGCAGAAGACCGGTATGTGGCACATGATGTGGAGGCTTCTTGATCTTTTGATGTGTGAGATGATTCTGCTGGCTTGATGCTGATCACTGATCCTCTTCCTGAAATATTCCTCCTTCTGAGGGTCATTGAATCCCTGAATTTCAGTCACCCGGTTGATGTATTTTGAAGGGATTTGATTGGCTGCTGCTGGTCTGGAGGTGATCCAGATGTGAGCAGAGGGAAGCAGCTCTCCTCTGATGATGTTTGACATCAATACACCAACTGATGAAGACTCATTTATATCAGAAACCATCTCACTGTCTGAAAACCTCAGTGAAATTCTGCTTTCATCCAGACCATCGAAGATGAACACAACTTTACACTCATCATAAATCTTTGAGTCCAGATCTTGAAGTTCAGGAAGAAAGTCAAGCAGAAGTTTGTGAATACTGTACTGATCATCTTTAATCAAGTTCAGCTCTCAAAATGGAAGCACAAACATGAAATCTACATCCTGATTGGCTTTTCCCTCACCGGAGGAAAAGATCCAGGTGTCCATTCTCGCTTTCTAAGGCTTTATCTACTGCTCCTCTGAGCAAATTATGCAGAGAATCAAAAAACCTTAGTACCTCCACAGTGTTAATTACATAACAATAAAACACATAAATAGCAGCAAGAAACTCCTGAAAGCTCAGATGAATGAAGCAGTAAACTTTCCTCTGATGAATCACAGATTCCTCCTTAAATATCTCTGTGCAAATCCCAGAATACACTGAAGCGTCAATGACATCTATGTCGCACTCTTTCAGATCCTCCTCATAGAACATGATATTGCCTTTCTTCAGCTGTTTGAAAGCCAGTTCAGCAAGTTTCAAAATCACGTCTCTGTTGGACTGCCAGTGTTTTCCAGGATCTCTCTCATCATACTTCTGATTCCTTAGGTTTATCTGAATGAGCAGAAAGTGGATGTACATTTCAGTCAGAGTTTGAGGGATTTCTGCACTGTCATCTTGTTCCAGGATGTTCTGAAGTACAGTGGATGAGATCCAGCAGAAGACCGGTATGTGGCACATGATGTGGAGGCTTCTTGATCTTTTGATGTGTGAGATGATTCTGCTGGCTTGATGCTGATCACTGATCCTCTTCCTGAAATATTCCTCCTTCTGAGGGTCATTGAATCCCTGAATTTCAGTCACCCGGTTATTGTATTTTGAAGGGATCTGATTGGTTGCTGCTGGTCTGGACGTGATCCAGATGTGAGCAGAGGGAAGCAGCTCTCCTCTGATGATGTTTGACATCAATACACCAACTGATGAAGACTCATTTATATCAGAAACCATCTCACTGTCTGAAAACCTCAGTGAAATTCTGCTTTCATCCAGACCATCGAAGATGAACACAACTTTACACTCATCATAAATCTTTGAGTCCAGATCTTGAAGTTCAGGAAGAAAGTCAAGCAGAAGTTTGTGAATACTGTACTGATCATCTTTAATCAAGTTCAGCTCTCAAAATGGAAGCACAAACATGAAATCTACATCCTGATTGGCTTTTCCCTCTGCCCAGTCCAGAATGAACTTCTGTACAGAGACTGTTTTTCCAATTCCAGCGACTCCTTTAGTAAGAACAATCTTTATTTTGTCATTCATCTTTCTTCTCTTCCCCTCACATCCTTGTTTAGGTAAGGATTTAAAGATATCATTGCAGTGGATTTGAGTGTCTTGTGAATGTTGTGTTCTGGGTGATTTCTCCATCTGTAACACTTCATGTTCTTCATTTACCCCTTCACTTTCTCCCTCTATGATACATAGCTGTGTGTAGATCCTGTTCAGGAGAGTTTGATTCTCCTGTAGTTTGATTCCCTCAAATAAGTTCTCATACTTTTTCCTCATGGTGGTTTTGTGTCTCGTTTTGACTCTCTGCAGGACATCGTCCACCAGAGAATCCTGCTGCAGGTTTGTGTAAGAGAGAGCAGAGCTGGATCCTCCCGAGTCTTTATCTGTTTGTAGAACAGGACATGTTCTAGATCTCTTCTTGCATTGAGGACAGTCAAAGTCTTCTGATTGACTGAACTTATCCCAGTAGCAGCTGATACACTGTCTGCAGAAACTGTGTTTACAGGTAATTGAGACCGGATCTCTCAGAGCCTGCTCACACACTCCACATTTGGAAAAAACCTGGAACAAACACCTGCAGAGAGATCTTAGATGTGTTAAATCATATTTGCTAACCAATGTTGTACTAAGTTTTTCATTACACTGTTACTTTTCATTAAGACTCAACTCCATGCTGATGTTGCTTTGTGAATCTGCTTACAAACACATCATAATGTGAAAATTTGTAAGAAACCAAAATGCCTATGTTTATCATTCTGTCCTGTATAGGCTATTAAAGGAATAATACACACAAAAATGAAAATTTGCTGTTAATTTAGTCACACTCAGGCCATCCAAGATTAAGGTGACTTTTTTCTTCAGTAGAACAGTAATTAAGATTTTTAGCTGAAACTGTAGTCATTGGTGATTCATTAAATACAAGTCTGCGGCTGCCCGTTTTTGGGAACAAAAAAAGCATATCAAAGAACACTAAATTAAAACTGTGGCTCCTGACGATATATTGAGGTCTTATGCGAAATGATTGGTCTGTGCAAGAAACTGAACATTATTTACAACATTATTACCTGTAATCCATAGCCTCATGCAAACAGCCCTAAAAGATGTCCGATTATTACTTGAACCAGTTCACTAAATCGGACTGAACCATCAGAAACAGTTTATGGCTCCAGAAGCACAGATTACTTAATCAAAACTCACTTTCAGACATGCCTGACGGTCACTCTGACTCGAAATGCGGCAAAATACTGGCATTTATGCTTCTATGATGCTGGCTTTTGCCAACTTATTTACCACTTCTAACAGAACACTGAAGTGAGGAAACAGTTCCAACTCAGACCAAAGACCAATGAGCCAGTGATACTGTATGTGCATGCGTGAACCAAGCACTTGAATGAAGGGGTGAAATTAAAGTTTTTATGATTTCTTATTGTTTACTTAAAAAGGTGAGCATGAAGACAAGCTTGTTCACTTTATATGCTTTAGACATGCAAAACATTCACATTTCACATCATTATTGGGCACTTTAATAATAATATAATGTGTATATAATTACGTCATTGTGTAATTATGTAAACAAACTAGTGAATGTAACTGAATCAGTTGCATAATCAAACTAGATTATGTAACTGAACCAGCCCATTAAAACAAACTCAAAGAACCAGTTCGCAGAAAATAATGGCTATGGACTACAGGTAATAATGTTGTAAATAATGTTGTTCAGTTTCTTGCGCAGACCAATTGTTTCACTTCATAAGACTTAAATATATCGTCATGAGCCATGGATATTAATTTTGTTTCTTATTTTTTTTCAGAAATATGCAGCCGCTGCTTTGCATTTTATGAATCACCAAAGTTTTCCGCACAGTTTGAGCTGAAAATCTTCTTTACTGTTCAACTGAAGAAAAAAGTCATCAACATCTTAGATAGCCTGAGGGTGAGTAAATCAACAGCAAATTTTCATTTTGGGTGAACTATCCCTGTAAGATTTAATCTTGTTGTCTCACTTGGGGTCAGAGTTCACTGCTCCACCACTGAATTCAGGTGGCATGCCCATAGATACATCACTCTTCATAGACACACAGCTGGGTTCAGGAGTTCCTGCCCTTTTGGTCTGAGCAGAAACAGCTCCCTTTCTCTTCTCATAGAAACTCATTTTAGAGGCACTGCTGCTCTTCAGAAGTGGCTGTCATTATGTCTGCAAATACATACAAACATTAAAATGGGGCTTAACTGTCCTGAATGTTAATATCATAAAGAAAAAACTGCAGTCAGTGGGTGCTGTCAGAATGAGAGTCCAAAATTCACAAGTAATCCACATGACTCCAGTCCATCAATTGACGTCTTGTGAAATGAAATGCTTCTGTTTTTGTAATAGACAAATCCATCATTATGACGTTTTATATTTAAAATACAACTTCACAATCCATAAAAAAAGTCAATTTCCTGTTTTCCTCTCTACCGATATATTACTTTGGAAGTATTTTGGACTCATTCAGATGTGACAACGTTTTCAGAAACCAATTTTATGGATAAGGACATTCTTTTAGCTGGAAGCAATGATTTGAAGTTAAAAACGTATTAATGATGGGGGTTTTTTTCTTACAAACATGCAGCAGATTACTTCGGATTACTTACATTTGCATTACTTGTGGGTTATTGTGTCTCATTTTGACAGCACCCATTAACTGCAGAGGATCCATTGGTGAACAAGTGATATAAAGCTAAATTTCTCCAATCTGTTCTGATGAAGAAATAAACTCATAGACATGTTGGATGGCCTGAGTACATTTTCAACAAATTTTATTTTTTGGGATAACTTTATGTAGTTTGGCATAATCTTTATTCTAAAAAAAAATCTTACAATACAATACTGCTTATTTTATACAAAAAAAATTATAAACCTTTATCAGCCAAATCAAGTACTTTATGAACATTTATCAACTCCAATGCAGTTGTTTCTTCCTAAAACCTGAATGAATATAACGGTCAAGGCAGGGGCGTTCCCTCTGAGGAGGCAAGGGAAGCAGTGCAAAACAATCGATATTACAAACATAAATCGCAAATATTACTAAATATGGCATTAAAAGTATAAAAGTCACTCGTTTTTATAAAGTAATACTGTCCAACAGTGACACCCGCAGGTAAAGTTATAGTGGAGGCTTGCCTCCCTTCAGTCCATTGACTTACAACAGAGACACCTTAGCGTGCCGTGACTTTTCTGGGTTGTAATTGAGAATGAATGGGGGAAAGTCACGTGAGAGTCATCGCGCTATAATTGGATGTGATCGGTTATGATTGAATGTGATTGGTTCATGCGATAAACCCTGCCTCTTCTTTTCGTGCATGCTCTCGGCCTGAATTAAGAAAATGATGGCTTTATTGACTAATTATAAAGTAAGTAATCAACTCTCCCGCTTAGATACCACTACTTTGTGTCACGTCAAAATAAA
>NW_015558577.1:222048-234807 GCF_001515605.1 Sinocyclocheilus anshuiensis | reverse complement strand
TTAGTGAGCATTCAGCGTGATGAAATGAAAGATGTATCTTCATGTCTGTGGCAGTGTTTACAGAGCTTTTATGACGATGACCCGAAATAAGTTGACTATTAAAAAGAACAGCTGAACATCAGTTCACAAATAAAAAATATTGGTAACATTTTACAATAAGGTGTCATTTAATGTGTTAACTAACATGAACAAACAATGAACATTTATTACAGTATTTATTAATCTTTGTTTACATTAGTTAATACAAATACTGTTGTTCATTGTTAGTTCATAGTGCATAAACTAATGTTAAACACATTTTGATTTTAATAGTGCATTAGTAAATGTTGAAATTAATATTAACTAAGATTCATAAGTGCTGTAGAAGTAGGCTATTGTTTATTCTTAGTTCATGTTAACTAATGAAACATTATTGTAAATGGTTTCCAAAATATTGTTCAAATTGTTACTGCCTTTAGTTATTTTGGAATAAATATAAAAATGCATAAAAACACTATGAAATGTATAATTAGTATTAAAAATATTCAATAAAAAAATAATATTAATAAAATACAAAATAGAATTATATTTGTTCTCTTTTTTTATGTAATATGTATTTAACCAGGAAAATGTGACAACATTAAGTGTAACAGGGACATATACATATATATATATATATATATAACTGCCTCCTCATTCTAAAACACCACCGCACGCCACTGGGTCAAGGTTGTCACACCTATTTACTATTTATCTTGAAATCTCACTTCTTCGTGTCATGGCCAGCTCCTTTTGTTTTCCCAAAAGCTATGTTTTACAGACTAAGATTAAGGGATCATTAAAAAAAACATAAAAAACAATGATTATTTATATATCTTTTCTTTTTAATACTGTTAATGTCAATTGTCAATTTTATTTCTATAGCACAACTAAACACAACAGTAGTTGACCTGTGTGCTTTATACCAATTTAAGAGACAATTAAAAAACATCAATATCAATTAAATTAACCCTCAGCAGTCTAATAATATACCTGCACAGAGCTATCCATAAACATTCCCATTTACTTTAAACGTAGTTGATCTGCAGAGTGAATGCTTCAGCCCTGGATGTACACAAACTGTATGCTGTCATCTTGGCTTTAATGGCTCTCAGTTGCAGAAGCTCTCCAAAAGCCTGGAAATGGTAAAACATCTATAACTTTTTAATCCGTAACTTTCATCCAACTAATTAACCCTAAAAAGGGCAAACCCATAAAGAGACATCAGAAAATTAATTTATTTCTATTTTCCATCTTATTGGGACTCAAATCATACAATTTCATTATTCTTTTTTTTTTTTTTTCAAAACTTGACTCTTATATTTGATTTTAATGTTTGTATCCCCCAGGATACATCGCCCCTTTGGGGGGTATAAATTCACTGAAAACAGAACACTTGTTTATCAATGCTTGTTTCAACATGGTTGTAATTCCTGAACACTTTGGAATACACACCAGGTACACTCTTTTTAACCCTTGTGTTGTGTTCAGAACCCTATCACACTTACGAGGTTACAGAGCAAAAAGGGTACTCAAAAAATTGCTTATAAATCACTGATTATGCTATATTATCACCAAATATTGGATTCAATCCCAACGATTAATCAGAAGCAAATATAAATACAAAACCAGTCCTAAATTAAAGATAAGAAGTTGACAAAAAGATTGAATCCAATGCATAATTAGTGATTTATGAGCATTTTTTTGAGGCCGGGTCATTTTTGCCCTGGAACATCACAAGTGTAACAAGGTGAAAAATCTCCCTCAGAAAAGTATGAAAATGATCAAAAATTTTTTTAGAAGTAGTTATACCCTTTGTGAACAAAGTCACAAAATTTCAGTCCAATGCGATAACATTAACTAATATTTTCGGGAAAAATAATTTTTTTTCAGAGCAAAAAGGACCCGAACACCACATGAGGGAGAAGACACATAGCAGATTATTGCTGAAGTGAAAGCATTTAAAAAAAAAAGAAAGTATAAAAAAGTTATAAAAGTTTAAGTCTACAGGAAAGATAATGCAGTATGCTAGCCTAATTTTTTTAATTATTTTTTTTATTGTGGTTCCTGTGAGATTTTGTTTGGGCACTATACCAAAAATAACCACTGGGTTACACCCAAAAAAAAAGAAAGTATAAAAAAGTTATAAAAGTTTAAGTTTACAATAAAGATAATGTAGTATACAACTTTTTTTTATTTTATATAAAATAAATATTTTATAAAATATGTTGCACTCTAAAATTGCTATAAAATCAAAGCCATATGTCTAACCGATTTATGTTCCAAATTTGAAGTTGATATCACAAAAATTGTGGTTCCTGTGAGATTTTCTTTGGGCACTATACCAAAAATAACCACTGGGTTACACCCAAACTCTATTGAATTTTTCTGATGCAGTTTTGTGTCACAAATCAATCATTTTCTGTCACAATATCACTTCTATTATAAAACAGTTACCAAATATGGAACCTTGACTGTCACTTTTCCAACAATATCTGTTTTGTCAAGATTACAAAAAGATTTGATATTCTAAAATACAAGCCACAAAATGTATATATCTATATCTATATATATATATATATATGTGTGTTTGTTTTTATATCTTGATTTATACCCCTAAAAGGGCGACGTATCCCTTGAGACACAAACATTCAGAGACAGATTACAAAAAATGTAAGCATTTAATTCATAAAATGTCAATGTTAACCTAATAAGCTAATGCTGAACAACAGCTTTTTAAACAGGCAGGGCCTAAGTCCCCTCCAACATGTGTAAATATGTGAACTAGATCAACTTTTATCGGAGGGTGAGTAGATTTCCCCCTACAGGCGGACATGCAGCTCTAAATGCTTCCTGTGAGCTAAACAAAGAATGTAGCAACAAAAGTTAACTCATCTAAATATTCACAACAATCACCCTTTCAAAATGAAACCAAGAAATTAAATGTACAGTCATGGCCAAAAGTTTTGGCAGTGACATAAATGTTGTGTTTTGCAAAGTTTGCTGCTTCAGTATTTGTAGATTATTTTTCCACGTTTCTATGGTATACTAAAAAACAATAATAAGCATATCATACGTTTTAAAGGCTTTTTTGGCAAAAAATATAATGAGTCGATATTTACAGTGTTGACCCTTGTTCTTCATAACCTCTGCAATTCGCACTGGCATGATGGATATTAGCTTCTGGGCCAAATCCTGACTGATGGCGATCCATTCTTGTCTTATTACTTCTTGGAGTTGATCACAATCAGGGCTCTACAGTGCTACCATTTCAGTCGCATTTACGACTGAAAACTACTGCTTGCGACTATGAAAACATATTTAGGAGCACCAGTGCGACTGACCAGATCATCATATTTGTGATTGTGATCACTGAGGGGAGCTTCAAAGGTTTCTACGTGTTTTTGCAGCGTTGAGTAATGTATCACAGACATATCTCATGAATCCTTTCATAAGCAAAGTGTAGACAGGGTGTAAATAAGAGATTCATTGCGCAGTGTAGAGAGCTTCGTTGATTATAAATGTGAGCTCGCGATGAGCTAAGATGAGTGACAGCTTTTAATGATTTTTAAGGGAGTTTGTAAATGTGATACTGATTTAATACAACAGTTAAATAAACAATAAGTTAATATTAAGTGACTTACATTGTCTGACTATAACACTATGGTCTGATTTTGCTCTATTTCGTCGTCGAAAATAGTTTGAACCAAAGTCACAGCTCAGCCGCTGCGCATCTCCACAGCGGTGTCTCGTTTATGAATGAACTGCGTCTTTGAACGAATCTAGTGAGTCAGTGATTCATGATTTCCCATTCATAAATGTGTTCTTCTGTGCTACCTCTGTACAAATTAATTTTAATACTGATTTCATTTGATTAGTAACTTATTCTTCATATTCTACTTGTTCTTATTATATGGTTTTATCTAGAATTTGTAAAAAGCTTATAAAAAAAAATTTTTGTTTAATTTGACAAAAGATTACATACTTTTAATAAAGATAGAAACATGTCATTACAAAGGTAAAAACAAAATTCTACTGTAAATCATTTTAAGGAGTCAAATATCACCTCGTAATGGGATGGCTATTTTTTTATCAATTTTTGGTGCTCCTAAATTTTTGACTGTGCTCCTAAATTTTTTAAGTTAGGAGCACAAGCGCTCCTAAAAAGAAAACGGGGAGTTGGTTGGCCACGGATCCAAAATTTCAATGTGATGATCTTGGAGCCACTTCTTTATCACTCTTGCTTTGTGACATGGTGCTCCATTATGCTGGAAAATGCACGGATCATCACCAAATTGCTCATGGGTCATTCGTTCTTTATTCATGGCAGTGTTTTTGGATGGAATTATGAGAGAGCCCACTCCCTTGGTTGAAAAGCAAGACGTCCTGAAGACTTCTTCACTGCAGTCGAACCTCTCTCCTTTAAGTTCTTGTTGGATGATGTTGTGGGGGCGCGAGTGAAATTAGACCAATTTGGAAACCCCTGCTCTACACAATAATCTAGAAACAATGTGAATGAACACCACAACAGCTTAAAAAAATTATGTCACTGCCAAAACTTTTGGCCATGACTCTACACTTTCACTACTTCTCCCCACAGCTTCTCAAATGTTTGTATCCCCCAGGATATACGTTGCCCATTTTAGGGTTAAATTAGTATTTATATTTACTAATAAACTTTTAGTCAATCAATCAATTACTGAGATCAACTAATATTATATTATTTTAATTATCTAAGTGTTCATTTTAGATGACGAGTCACTTAAAATTATTGTCTGAATACAATATTAAATGTGTCAATGCCACAGGATAGAACTATTTACAAAAACATACAATAATATAGGCTACCTCTCAATGAAAAGAGCTTGAGGGTCACAATCAGACAATCGTAACTAAAGTTAAGCCCAGCTATGTCCCTATCGAATCAGGACGTCAAACTTTCATAATTTGCCTGTAATTATCTCATTTATATTATAGAATTACACGCATCCATACCTCACCGCTCCCTCGCCGTCACCGTGTGCTTCGTCTTCTGCCTTCTCACATTTCTTCTGTGTATGTTGAGACAAAACCCGCGAGTTTCACTTCAAGGTCGACATGGCTTAAGGAATGAGTCAGCAGGCCTACTTGTTGGACACTCTGTTGCAATAATGTAATTTATATCGTTACATTTTTACAAAATTACTAGATTTTTCTGTCGCTAGGAAACGGGCTTCGGTTCCTAACGTCATGGTGTCCAGCACCGGTCTCTGCAGCAGGAAGGAGTGCTGGGCGTTACCGCAGTGAGGTTACTCCAGGTTGGCAAAAATACTGTCGGTCACATATTATTAAAGGTGCACTATGTACGTTTTTGACTCTTCTTAAGCAAAAAAAAAAAAAAAAAAAACATGATATGTTTGTAGATATTTAGGAAACATGTTATGTTTACATAAGTAGGGGTGTAACGATTCACTCGTTTTCTCGATTTTACCGTTGTGTGGTATATTTTTCTGCTGACATTGGTGGATAGGGATTTTATAGTTACATGAATATTATGGCTGCACGATAAAAAAAAAAAAAAAAAAAACATGATATGTTTGTAGATATTTAGGAAACATGTTATGTTTACATAAGTAGGGGTGTAACGATTCACTCGTTTTCTCGATGCATCGATTACAAACTCTGACGATGCAATGCATCGATCTTGAAACATGGATTTTTGAATCATCGATTTCGGACAGTAATCGATTAAAAACGCTAAGAATCTAATGAATCTCGTTTTCTATAGCGATTCAACGCTTTCAAAATATATACACATTAAATTACTACAAGCAGGAATTAATGGAGACCTTGAACAGTGTTTGTGCCTATCTCTCCTTCACGCGCTCCACTAACCGCCTGCAGTGATATGGAAGGCCATTAAACCCAAAAACACGTGAATTTTAATGCGTCAACAACGAGTTAAACACGTGTATTTGACGCGTAAACAACACGTTTTTAACGCGTTAAATACGTGTCGTTTACGCGTGAAAAATCAGCGCGTTAAATACGTGTATTCAACGTGTTAAATAGCATGAAATACAGGTGAAATACTTGTTAAATATGCATGAAGTAGGCTTAAAAATCAGTTTGAAGGGGTCAGTGTCATTGGCTGCTGAGGACTTGGGTCAAACCACTTCTGTGAGCTTAGAGGGGTGTAGCCTACCATTCATAGACTAGGCAACCACCATTTAACATGCAACAGATCAGCTTATTCAGCCTAATTATTTTTTTTCTTCTTTTTCTTTTCCTTCTTCTTTTTTTTTTTGTATAGCCTGTAGAAATAATATATTTAAATTGCAGTTTTATGAAAAATTTGATAAAAAATAAAATTGCCTCGTTTTTCTCCACTCATGCCTTTTTGTAAATAAACACATTAGTGGACATTCTAGCTTTATCAGTGATCAAACTTAAGTTAACATCTAAGCATTAACATTTGTCTGAGGAAATCAGTTACAATGGAGGTAAGCAATCAATGCAGGTTTAAGATACAGACCATTGCAATCAATATTTGTCTTTGGAAAACAATCAATATCTTTGTAATCAACAGCTTTTATTGTGCTTACATTTACAGCTATCGCCAGCAGGTGGCACTTATTGAAACCTCTTTTTGTTCAGTGATTCTGCACTTTTTGTTCAGCGATTATGCACTCATCAGACAAACAGTAATTAGGTACACAGGTGATGTTATAATGGCGCTTTTCCACTGCGTGGTACGACTCGGCACGGCTCGGCTCGGTTTGCGTTTCCACTGCAGTTTAGTATCGCTTTAGAATGGGCGGAATTATTCACATGTTGTTATAGTTGCGCCGCCTATACTGCCGCGACTCCTGAAAAACTTTTTCATTCTACGTCGCCCCATTAAGCTCTCGCTGGATCCGCTCCTCTGCTATCAACGGAGGAATGTCTGTACTTCCTCAGCAGACAACGAAACAACCACTTTTTGGTTGCTAAAAAAAGCTGCGCTCGTAAAAAAGCTGCGCTCGTTCAAAACAGTTGCGTTCGATCCTTCGCTGGCTGTGCTGATTTCAATCTAGCAGTTCTGTTGTGTTTGTGGCGCAAGTTCAGTGATGCAGGTAGTGATGATTCTCTCCGGCCAATCCGTGATCAGCAGAGTTTACACGTCACGTTTTGGTAACCAAAGTAGTGTCGAGTTATTTGCTGATAAATGACAAAAAAAAATCATAATGTACAAAATATTTTTGTGCCATGTACTCTAATATGTCAAAAATATCATACAGCTGGATAGTCATGTTTTAATTTGCATTTTAAAAGGCTCATCGAGTAGACTAAAACAAGCATAATTGTTTGGGGCTTTGAATAAACTGGAGCGAGTTTTTGTAGAAGAAGTCACCCCCAGACCCATATGAAAATAATATATTGATGTCACCGTTTTACTTGTAACTTCATAAAACATGACAGGATCGTGGAAAATTATGCACCATTATTTAGACAAGATTCTCTGATTAAAAAGAGCCGAAAACCACTATAATCTGTCATTTATATCTAAAGATTTTCCTCATGAATTTATAACACACATAAAACTGCACATGCAGCATGTAGTTTAGCCAAACGAACCACTGCCTTGATCAACAAAAAATGGATATCATTTGAAAGCTCCTAAGTAACTCCAACAGTAGTGCCGAGTTATTTGCTGATAAATGACAAAAAAAAATCATAATTTACAAAATATGTTTTTTTTGTGCCATGTACTCTAATATGTCAAAAATATCATACAGCTGGATAGTCATGTGTCATATGTCATTTGAAAGGTCTCATCGAGTAGACTAAAACAAGCATAATTGTTTGGGGCTTTGAATAAACTGGAGCGAGTTTTTGTAGAAGAAGTCACCCCCAGACCCATATGAAAATAATATATTGATGTCACCGTTTTACTTGTAACTTCATAAAACATGACAGGATCGTGGAAAATTATGCACCATTATTTAGACAAGATTCTCTGATTAAAAAGAGCCGAAAACCACTATAATCTGTCATTTATATCTAAAGATTTTCCTCATGAATTTATAACACACATAAAACTGCACATGCAGCATGTAGTTTAGCCAAAAAATCTAAGGTAGCTGTCATGTAGCGTTTTCGCTCATAACTTCATGAAACATGCATATATATCATAGAAAACGACACGTCACTATTTGCAGAAAATTCTCCCGATTACAAAGTGCCCAAACTCACCATAATCCATTGTTTAGCTCTAAAGATATATGTGTTATAGCTCTCATAAAGCTATAACACATAGAAAAGAATTAGGTCATGTAGCTTAGCAAAACAAGATCAGAGGTTGCAGTCCTGTGCCATTTTAGCTCGTAACTTCACCAAACATGCATAGATCTTGAAAAACCGCACAGCATTATTTTCAGAAAATTAAAAAGATTAAAAAGAGCCCAAATTTACCATAATCCGTCAATCAGATCAAAATATTTCATTCATAGAGCTGTAACACATGAAAGCAGACAGGCGCACTGAGGCGCTGCAAAAAGACAGCTCTATGCTTCACGTTGCGTTTTCATTCATAACTTCACGAAACATGCATAGATCATGAAAAACCGTCATTATTTTCAGAAAATTCTCCTGATTAAAATGAGCCCAGAGTTACCATAATCCGTCGATGAGATCCACAGATATTGCTCATATTGCTATAACACATAAAACCCAAGGGCGCACTTCAGGCGCAGCAGGACAAATAACTGTACTTTCAATTTGCGCTTTTATTCGTAACTTTATGAAACATGCATTAGATCATGGAAAATTGGACGTCATTATTTTCAGAAAATTCTCCCGATTAAAAGGAGCCCAAACTCACCGTAATTCGTTCATTGGATCTAAATATATTACTTACGATATTATCACACACATGAAACAATTAAATTGAGAAAAACATAGGTTACGTTTTCATTCATAACTTCATGAAGCATGCATAGATCTAGGAAATTTGCACGTTATTATTTTCAGAAAATTCTCTCGATTAAAATGAGCCCAATCATTCCATAATCTATCATTTAGATCTAAAGATATTCGTCATCGAATTATAACACATAAAACTCCAAATGCGCACATGCTGCAATATTCTCATGTTTTTTTACGCTTATCATTTCATGAAACATGCTCCGAAAATGGGAGCTGTGGAAAATGGCATACCACTATTTACAGCAGATTCTCACGATTGAAATGAGTCCAAAATCAAAACAATCCATTGCGTCTTTCGTGTGTAAATAATACCTAAACCCATGAATTGAAGAAATCAGTTGGAGAGCTCTGTTGAACACTTGGCAAGCAGAATGTAAAACCTGTAATGTTTCTGTCTATTTTATCTTTTATATAACCTTTTTATGTTAATAATTAGGTATCATTTTAAAGCTTAGAAATTCAGCTTTCGAATGCATCCAACCATTTTGATCAACTCCTAACCAGTGCTGCCTAGTTCCTCTAAACCGGAGTGTACCGCCGACGGGCGCCCCCTAGCGAAGAAAAAAATAATAAGCATATTTTCCCAAATATCTGCCTTAATCAACACAAAATAGGTGTCATTTGAAAGCTTGGAGTCTGACCTTTACAATGCATGTGGCCACTTTGATTAACTCCTAGGTAGTGCTGAGTTATTTGTGGATAAATAGAAAAAAATGTTTTCATAATTTATGAAAAATGTTCTTGTTCCATGTACTCTAATATGTCAGAAACATCATACAGCTCAGATAGTCATGTGTCATATGTCATTTGAGAGGTCTCATTGTGTGGAATAAAACAAGTATAATTATATAATATTTGGGGCTTTGACTAAACTTGAGTGAGGCATTACTTCATATTAAAAACAACAATTTCAAAACTGTAAAGGGCTAAGATAAAGGCTACCTTGGTTCCAAATGCTGTAACTTTTGATTACTTCATGATATCACCACAAATACACATGTTGGAGAAGAAAGTCATATACACCTAGAATGCTTCGAGGGTGAGTAAAACACAGGCTAATTTTCATTTTTGGGTGAACTAACCCTTTAAGTTTGATCACTGTTAAAGCTAGAATGTCCACTAATGTGTTTATTTACAAAGAGGCATGAGTGGTGAAAATTTAGTTTTTCATAAAACTGCAATTTAAATATATTATTTCTATAGGCTATACAAAAACAAAGAAAAGAAAAAAAAGACAAAATAATTAGGCTGAATAAGCTGATCTATTGCATGTTAAATGGTGGTTGCCTAGTCTATGAATGGTACACCCCCCTAAGCTCACAGAAATGGTTTGACCCAAGTCCTCAGCAGCCAATGACACTGACCAGTTCAAACTGATTTTTAATGAGTACTTCACCCATGTTTAACAGGTATTTCACGTGTATTTCACGCTATTTAACACGTTGAATACAATGTATTTAACGCGCTGATTTTTCACGCGTAAAGGACACGTATTTAACGCGTTAAATACCTGTTGTTTACGCATGAAATATGTGTGTTTAACGCGTCGTTGACGCGTTAAAATTCACGTGTTTTAGGCCCTTCCTGGCCTTCCATACAGTGACTGTCACAAGATTGCGCTCGCGCTCCGTTCGTCTCACTGACACATTTTTTAGCAGCTGATGTGTGATCTGATCTCTCCTTAGTACTCGTGGCCAGTAATGCTAGAGTGAAGTAGTTTCGCTTTTCTGTAGTTTTTCAATGGCTCTCGGTCATATCGACGACATCTGAGCAGTCGAAGGCTGCGCATTTATTGCATGGACGGAGCAAAAATGTAAGTGTCTAAGTCAAGCATATACGCACAGTTCCATTGAATGAAAAATGTGTTTTAGCAATGTTGTTAAACCGAATGTACGAAGGAAACTGTTAAAATAACTACAGCTTTAACAACAACCTTGAAATAAGAGCGCGAGGTTTATCTGATATATCCGATGCATGAAAGTAGGGTTCGTTGCTATAGCAAACAGACATAAGGTGCGTTTTCTTTCAGAATCATTTGCCAGTGGAGAGGAAAAGTTAAATAGCCTACTATAGCATTTTATTTTATGAAAATGAGATAAAGAAGTTTTCACACTGAAAGAGAAGTGATATCGCGCTCATAGAACAAGACGTGCCAGGCTATATCTGCAGCTAAGCTGAATAAAAAGCAGAATGAACTGAAACGTTAAGACAATAAACACAATAAATAAATAACATGTATGAATGATGCGGTGCTAATTGACATATCATTTATTACAGTACAGAAACTATAAAGTAGGCCTATATTTCTACCTTATTCTCTGCAGAAAATTGAAATAATTGTTTGTAGTATATAAAACAATCATAAAATTCCCATTAGGAAAAAATTATAGATTACAAATGATTGATGATTGTCCAGAAGTGTATTGTATTTCTTATAGCAAATTCAAAGAAAGAGATAAGAAAATAATTCCTTGTAAAAAAAACAAAAAACAAAACAATAATACATACTGTTACGTTTACGGTCCACGAACTTCCGTCTGCTAGCCATCAGAGGTCACCCTTTCCATTTTCATTGACTCTCGCACTATACACTGTTGCATATCACCCCGGACTACATTTCCCATCATCCATTACACTGATTGCACACAGCACTGATTGCACACAGCACTGATTGCACACAGCTGTTTCACATCACTCACTCACTATTTAACACTCAATCTCACTCCTTTCTAGCTGCCGAGTATTGTTTAGCGCTTATCGTTTTGATAGCTACTCTACGGAGCCTGTTTTGTTTACCCTGCCTTAGCTTAGTCTGCCTCGTCTGTTTTCTTGGTTTCTGATCTTTGCCTGTTTTCCTGGATTTATCCCTCTAGTCTCGCCCTTGTGATTCTGTCTGCCGATCGTTGACCTACGCTAGCCCTAGGACTATTCTTGTGTTTTGCCCGCCATATACCTGTTTGCCATTGTTCAACCCTGCCTGTTATGACCACGTCTCTTAAATAAAAGCTTGCAGATGGATCCACACGTCTCATGTCTCGTCAGCCCCGTTACAGAATACTCGGCCCCACAAGGATCCAGCAGCTGTTCAAGTGAACATTGGCCAGGTATGGACACGGCAAGGATTTTGTTAGCCCTTAGACAGGGCCCGCGATCGCTGGAGAACTATGTTCGTGAATTTTTAGCCATAGCACATTATGCTGATCTACCAGACTGTCTTCTGATAGAGTTTTTTTGTGATGGCCTGAATCAACCTCTACGATCTGAGCTTAGACGTGAGGGTCCGCGTTCATCACGGAGTTGTTTTTTGGACTTTACTTTGTTGACTGTTGGTTCAGCATTCACTGTGGGTATCGCGAAGTCACAATTGATCTTTCTGAGTCAAGTCAAGTCACAGTTGATCGTCATAAGTCAAGTCTAGTCACAGCTGATCATCACGAGTCAGGTCTAGTCACAGCTGATCGTCAGGAGTCAGGTCTAGTCACAGCTGATCGTCAGCAGGTCACAGTGGATCTTCCTGAGACAAGTCTAGTCACAGTTGATCTTCCTGAGTCGAGTCTAGTCACAGTTTATCATGAGTCTAGTCAAGTCACAACTGATCGGCATGAGTCAAGTCACAGTTGTTCTTCAGGAGTCAAGTCAAATCACAGTTGATTCCCCTGAGTCAAGTCAAGTCTCAGCTGATCTGCCAGAGCCTCGTCACGTCTCAGCTGATCTCCCAGAGTCTCGTCACGTCTCATGAACTCACTTCCTGTCCTGTAACAGCTATGGAGGCCGTCTGTGAACTCTCGTCCCGTC
>NW_015558577.1:220752-221240 GCF_001515605.1 Sinocyclocheilus anshuiensis | reverse complement strand
CCTATGGTTCTGTAACCATAAAGGCTGCTGTGTAATTTGCCCCCTGACTAAGCATTTAAAGAATGCAGAATCGAATCGTTACTCGAATCGAATCGAATCTTTCTGAATTTGCAAAAATCGTTCTTGAATCGAATCGAAAACCTGTGAATCGAATCGATTCGCTGTCTACACAAAGATTCACAGCCCTATTACATAGCTTTTTCTCTGAAAAATAATGCTATAGCCAGTAATTGTTCTCTGAAATGTGCGTTTCGAGCAGACGCGCAGATTCCGGGTCGGAATTGCAGTACCCATTTCAACCGCTAGCTGTCAATCAAAAATAGTGCACCTTTTAAAGGGGTCATATGACGTTGCTAAAAATAACATTATTTTGTGTATTTGGTGTAATGCAATGTGTTTATGCAGTTTAAGGTTAAAAAAAAACATTATTTTCCATATAATGTACAATATTGTTTCTCCTCTATGCCCCGCCTTTCTGAAACGTGTCG
>NW_015558577.1:218670-220497 GCF_001515605.1 Sinocyclocheilus anshuiensis | reverse complement strand
CAAGAGCTTGTAACACTCCAAAGAGAAAGGAAAAATTGAAATCGCATCATATGACCCCTTTAACCAATAAATGGCGCCATCTGGTGGGTAAATGCTCAAAAGCGGTCTCATACTATCGGCTAATCAGCTATCGTGACTGTTGCATACTCACTGCATACAGAACATATTGATGATGTCAGCGTATATTTCAGATGGTCACTGACATTTATCTTGACGTTTGAGATGCTTCTCACAACTGTGACTTTGCTGGATTTTGTACATTAGACTTTATGTCCAAGTATCTGTTCTGTAAGTTCTCCTGCATCTTCTGCACATTTGTTTTGAATTTATATAGGTAGCATTTTCATGTTTTGCCATTGTTGAAAGTGAGACAGAATAAAAGTAATGATATTAACAATAAATGGCATCTTACACACAGAAGCCACTGGCAAGCCCAGTTCTGCTCATAACAAGTTGACATAGGCTACCCCTTGCAAAGTGAAAATGTTAATAATTTTAACAAAATAAGAAGGCTCATAAAAGTGCATGTTTTTATTCAATACTGTTGTGAATAAGCTTTCACATACAGTATTCTAAGGCTACCACAAGACAAAGCTGAATTTAAGCCTATAAAAATTATCCCTTTCAAAAGTTTACATGATTTTTAAATATGTTGATTTTTTTTGTTGTTGAAAATTTTGATTTTTAATATGTTGCTGCCTGGATGATTCACTATTGTTTTTTTCCCCCTTGTTTGTAAGCAGTTAACTGCCCGCTATTCTTCATAAAAACACGCCTGTACATTCTTCAGTTTTCCAGCATATTCTGCATATTTGAACCCTTTCCAGCTTTGGCTTCCATCTTTTCACACTGAGGACAATGGAGGGACTCCTAACCAACTATTACCAAAGCTGCAAACCTTCACTGATGCTCAAGAAGGAAACACAATGCATTAAGAGCCATTTTTGAATTGGATGATCAGGGTAAATTGTGCTTTTTTTATCTTGTGGGAAACATGCAGACCTAAGTATATTCTGTAGCTTCTGGATGGCAGTAAATGGAGTAAATATAATATATATATTAAGTATAATTTAAGCATAATACCTTTAACCACCTTAAACCTTTATTACCTGTAACCACAAGTGTGGGACAAGACGATGCCCGATGAGTCAAACCACCCAATGTACAGTCATGGCCAAAAGTTTTGGCAGTGACATAAATTTTGTGTTTTGCAAAGTTTTCTGCTTAAGCTGTTGTGGTGTTCATTCACATTGTTTCTAGATTATTGTGTAGAGTGATCAGATGCATTTTAAATAATTGCTAAAAGCTTCATTGGCCAAAAAAAAAGAACTTTTTACAAAAAAAAACAAAATTCACTGTTTTTTGATCCTGACCAAAATGACCAGCTAACATTAATTGACTAATCACATCAGCAGCACATGTGAAAGTGTGGATGAGTACTAGTCAGGTTAATCACTATCATACTAATTAGATTGTAAGAGCAGACTGATTGCTATAAAAGGAGGGAAGAAGCGCTTCCAATCATTGTGTTCTTGTTAGCAATAGTTACCTCCAAAGAAACATGTGCAGCCATCGCTTTGCATCAAAATGGCCTCACATGTAAGGAAATTACTACAAAGAATATTGCACCTGAAAGAACCATTTACTGGATCATCAAGAACTTCAAGGAGAGAGGTTCGACTGCAGTGAAGAAGTCTTCAGGACGTCCCAGAGTGTCCAGCAAGCACCAGGACCGTCTCCTCCTGAGGAGTCAGCTACGGAATCGTGTCACCAGCAGTGCAGAGCTTGCTCAGGAATGGCAGCAGGTTGGTGTGAGAGCATCTGCAC
>NW_015558577.1:215108-218196 GCF_001515605.1 Sinocyclocheilus anshuiensis | reverse complement strand
TTATATCAGTTAATGAAATTACGGTATTTAACTGTAAATTTAAGTTAAAACCATAAAACCTAAAACGTTGCTACCGTATTTTTTACGGTAAAATTCCGGCAACCACAGCTGCCGTTTTTTACTGTAAATTTTATGGAATTTTTTTTACAGTGAAAAAACATCTATGTGAGCAGGCACATGCACAGGTAGGGCTCAACCTTGCCCTTTTTTGTCCTTACACTCCGAAGTGCCTTTTTTTAAATTTTTTTTTATTTTTTATTCAATAAATCAATGCTATTGGTCACCCTTTACGTCTGTCTGTCTGTCTGTCTGTTTTACAAATATATTTAGCGAATGAACGGTATTAAAAACAGTTTGTGACTAAATCTTGTTGGATCCGCTCAAACTGTCAGTCAAACCTCATAACTCCACCCCCTGTCTTGACTGACTGAGTGCAGTGAACTGAAGTTCCACAGCAGAGCAGCTGAACGTCTTGCAAGGGTAAATAAATATCTTCTTGTTTGTATAAGTACAGCGTTGTCTTTACGCAAGAAACACTAGTATGTCTACTGTATAAAGGCTCATGTTTTATGCATTTGAGGTCTGAGACCGGACCTGCGGAGAGAGGGCATTTGCCATCTAAATTAGTCATAGCCAATAGCCTACACTTAAATAGCCTGTGCATACAGTAGCATTTCATCTTTTATAAAATGACATTTTGGCCAAACGTATTTTACAACAGGAAAAACTGAGCGCCCATATAGCTACAACAAACTTTGTAACCTGTTGATCAGAACGTAATGTGATGCTGCCGTTTTAATGATGGATAAATTGCACATTTGCACACACATTCGCTGGTCAAAAACCCGGCCATAACTGCATTTGAGTTTGACACAAAGCGACTGAGTGTTCCTTGTCAGCTAGGTAAAATATATTTCTAAGAAAATTCTTCTTTGATTCATTGGGTGCCCTTTTTCAGTTTCAGCACATGCCCCTCAAAAGGTCTGTGCACGGCCCTGCATGTGAGTGTATATAATTATAAACACATTAGTCAAAATCGCTACTCATATTTTTAGATTCAAAACCATTTTAATATAGAATGTGCATCTTTTACGTCTTTATAAAGAGCTCACCTTTTAAAACCTTTTAAAGTTCCATCCATCAGTGGAAAAAGGGAATAGCACAGGGGTCTTTTCATTCCTCTTCCAATGAGCCAAAGTCTCTTAACATCCCAGCAAATTTGCAGGCCTGTTTACTATTCATACATTTTAATTATGGAAAATAACTACAAACAAATCCCTTTTAAATACAGAGAAAAAATAATAAATAAACGTAAGGGTTTGTCTTCATACACTTACACTTACGGATAAAGAATTTACCCAAAATCAACATTACACTGATTAAAAATTCAGTCTTTTTGTTTTCCAACAACATACGAACTACAAAAGACCTAATGGTTCCTAGAAAAAAAATACTTGACACGTGATAGCGATGATTCAGATGTAAGTCCGGGAACCGAGGGGCGTACACTTTTTAATTCAAGTTCTGCAGAACTACTGTAGAACATACGAATAGCCTAATTCTTTTTAGTGTTCTGCAGTCAAAGCTGCACGTCCTCTGGGACTTTCAACAGTCTTTGCACCATCACAGACCGCTGTTTTTCTAATTAATACATGTATCTCCGACAGGGCTATAATGTGATTGTTACTGAGTTTTGAGTTAGGACACCAGAGTTATATTCTAAAGTTAAGTTTTTTTTTTTTTTTTTGAATTGTTCAAGGTGCTTCTGTAAACCCGTTTCTTATTTCTGTAGTTAAGATTAAAAAATGAAGCACTTAGGAGATGTTTTTCTGTAATGGATTTTGTCTTAAATTATGTCCTAAGCCAATTTCTTTACAATACGCCTACAGAGAGTGCATGTGACTAAAAGGGGGGTTTACAGAAAGGGTCTGCTGTCCACGTCAGCTTTCCCAGAAGAGATTGTTGCCACATTAAAAGTCAGAGTCAGTTGGTGTACTGTAATGTTAGAAGTACGAAGCGTAACTTCTGTGGATCCACGCCTACCTCGGAATGCACAGAAGTGTCGAATCAACGTCAAAAGAAAATGTATCAGAATACAAGAATGGGTCAGTCAGAGAGCGGACATGTTGCTTCGAGAGACTTTGAAACCAGATCAGACGCAGTAAGTTAATGAATTCTTTGTTTTGTTATAGGCTATGGAATGATGACCAGTTCGCCTCAATACTTTTACGCGCCCAACATGCACAATTAAGATTAATAAGAAAAGTACACAGAAACCAGCGATCAAATGTCAGGATTTTTGTTGAATAATACATTAAGTTTTGGTTTGTTTTCACCAAACCCTGTCGTATAGCCCTACTCCCAGAAAACTGACGTGTAGGATGGAACTGTGATACATTTGCGTCTTTTGGTCGCTCGCTATTCACTGCCATTATGGATGCGCTCAAGCGGGACATTTCTTTAAATTTCTCCATTTGTGGTCTGAAAAAGAAAGAAAGGCATACAGCATTAGAACAACACAAGGGTGAATAAATGATGACTTAGGCATTTTTGGGTGAACAGGAGGTTTCAAGCGTTTCACACGGGCTACTTTTCTCAGTACCAATAAATGTGCAACGTTTTACGCAAATTATAGGCAATGTAATGTAATATCTCATTAAAGTAGCTTACGCTGCAAAGTTTTCCTCGACATCTCGCGATTTAGGGGCACGTCATGAATGCTGCTTTTTGAGCGGGGTTAAGTTAGTTTGTTTTTTCGATATTCGTGACACATTCAGAGATAAACGGCAATAACTCCAAAACGACTTGCCCTAAAAAAATCTAAACAATGTGACCGCCAAAAGGGCAAAGCTGATCATGTTTCACAGCCTTCTTTTTCATAATTTTAGCTTGATGTAATAAGCACTGCCCCGCACAAGCCGTCGCAATGCGCATTAAGCCGGGAGAGCTCGCTCTTCGCGCAGCTTTCGGTAAGGGACCGTGGGGAAAGTGCAATTTTTCTTCGTTTTTTTGCTAAGGCTAAGTGGGCAGTGTTTTTGTAATAGCTTTTTATTTAAAGGGGTCATATGATGCGATTTCAAGTTTTCCT
>NW_015558577.1:210995-215026 GCF_001515605.1 Sinocyclocheilus anshuiensis | reverse complement strand
AGGCGGGGCATAGAGGACCTACAATAATGTACAGTATTTGAAAAATAATGTGTTTTTTGAACATTAAAGCATATCAACATATTCTGTTACACCAAATACACCAAATAATGATCTTTAAAAAAGCATCATATGACCCCTTTAAAGGGCCTGTAGACATGAGACCAGTGTCAATCAATACAGGGGGACAGTGGACATCTTTCACAGCCTCTCTTTTTACCCCTAGTGGCTGATTAGGGAATTGCATTTCCAAAATTAACTTTCTTTTTGTAATAACTTTTTACATCAGGGAGACAGAAGCATGAAACCAGTGTCCATCAATAGAGGGGGACAATGGACATTTTTTACAACCTTCCATTTTACCCCTACTGGTAGAAAAGGGAATTGCATGTCCAAAATTAACCTTCTTTTTGTAATAACTTTTTACATCAGGGAGACAGAAGCATGAAACCAGTGTCCATCAATAGAGGGGGACAATGGACATTTTTTACAACCTTCCATTTTACCCCTACTGGTAGAAAAGGGAATTGCATGTCCAAAATTAACCTTCTTTTTGTAATAACTTTCATCAGCAGGAAGATACAGATATGAGACCAGTGTCATTCAATAGAGTGGGACAGTGGACATGTTTTACAACCTTCCATTTTACCCCTTCTGGTAGAAAAGGGAATTGCATGTCCAAAATTAACCTTCTTTTTGTAATAACTTTTTACATCAGGGAGACAGAGGCATGAGACCAGTGTCAATCAATAGATGATGAGTAACCATGCACAGCTAGATTTTCCAATAGGATTAGAACTGAAAGGTAATCTTCTTTTCCTCTGTCAGTGTTCAGGTCAGCAGTCAGCTGTTCCTCTGGCTGTGGCTGAGGAGATCTTACTGAACCTGCCTGCACATCAGGTGGTCCAAGTCTGTCGGTTGGTGTGTCATGAGTGGAAGGAGCTGGTGGACAGTGCTGCACACTGGAGAGAGCGCTGTCGGACAGAGGGGTTCCAGCCGTATGATGCTTCCTGCCCCCCAGAGGACTGGCGCCTGTTTTACTTTCTATCTAAGTTTAGACGTAACCTGCTCAAGAATCCCAGAGCTGATGGTAGGACACATAATTAGGATTGTACAATAAGTGTCACTATAATGAATTTTGCATCAGGTGTCTCTTTTCTGATGTTTTTATTAGATGGACTTCAAGGATGGGAGATTGGTCAGAATGGAGCTGACCGCTGGGCGACAGAAAGGAACAGTAAACTGTTTCCAGACAACACAGTCACCAAATGTTTTGTAACATCTCATAGGTATGGTTGATATTTTAGATCTTCAAGAAACTTTTGAGCTCATTTTATTTCAGTCGATGTTCTAACATGAAAATAAATCCAATACCAATCCAATCCACACGTGAATCACCCAACTCAACTTTGTCCTCAGTCAATGTTTTAAGGAGCAGCTGATTGATTTGAAGAAAGAAGGCTACAGTGATGCTTTCATGGATCAACAGCGACCTCATATCAAAATATCAGACTGGTGAGCATTTACTCAAACTCCCACAGTATCTTAGGTGGTGGATTCTGTCATTATTTACTCCCTTGTTCATGGCATTCTAAACCTGTGTGACTTCTTTGTACAAAAGAAGTTTGTTTTAAAAATACTTAAAAATGTCTCAGTGGGTTTTTTTTGTCCATATGATGAAAATTAATTGAGTCTAATATTGAACACAATCAACTTTCAAAACATTTGCTTTTATGTTCTGCAGAAGGCCGAAAGTCACACAGGTTGGGCATGACATGAGTGAGTGTAAACGATAACAGTTTTCATTTTAGGATGAACTATCCCTCTAAGACAGTACCAGTGTTAAATTAGATTCTAATATGAAAACACAATTTCTGAACAGAGCCACATTTATTGGATGTCTTATGTGCAGGTATACCCCACTCTCTGATTATGGAAGTCAGTATCGGTTGTCTGTAGAGTTGCTTGATCAGGAGAAGAAATCCATTGGTTTCTATCATCCTTATAAAATTTTCTTTCAACAGGGGAATGATTATCCATGGTGTCAAGTAAGTAGAATAACACTGACAGTCCAGTTATTCCCCTGTAATCAAGCTAATAGTCAAAGCTTAACTGTCCCTGAGTTTGTTCTGCTTTATTTCAGATTACCTACATTTTTAGGAATTATAGACCTGGGGTTCGGTTTATCCATTTCACTCATGGAGGGATGGGATGGTCTGGAATACGGGTTACTAACAGTAGTGTGGAAATCTGTCCAGCTGCAGAAAGGTAGTGTTTTCCAGGGTGATATTTTTACATTCCTAAATGTAACAGGCACAAAAGTGACCTTCAGGTAAGGAATTCTAATGAATTCTAATACGTCTTTAGGAGATCACATTACAAAGCTTTATTATACTGTAGATGTATTCTGTTCCAATAAAGATTGTTATACTGTTAAATGAAGGACCCTAGTTGACAGCTATAACTACAGCCACAGACATTTACTGCTTAGGGTACCAAAATCTTATATCATGATATGAGTAATTTTATGCAACGAGAACAACGATCACAACGATCACAATCACAATTCTCGATATCAGAGCAAAAACTAATACTTGCCTAATTAATGTGAGTTAAAAGTCCTCAAGTTTATTAAAGACAAATAAACAGTCTGTAATAAAATAAAACAAAACAAAACATTTTTTTTTGAGAAATAAGGGGGTAGAAAAAAAATAGAAATTAAATAAAGAGTGGTTCGATTTTTTTCGACTAGGTCTATCTAATAGAAATAAGAAATAGTACAGAAATTGAATGAAGTAATCAAATGTAAAATAAAACTTCACTGTACAAATTAAATATAAATATTTTTATTAAAGCTACAAAAGTTAGGTGGAAGGGGCCGGGATCAGAAAAGCACCACAAGCTGGGATTTGATCCCAGGTTGCCTGAAGCACAACAAATTTTGTGGATACAAATCCGTATACATTGTCAGGAAAGTAACAAAATAAAAACAGTACATAGTACATCACTGCAATTACATCTCAAGAATTATTATTGGTAAAAAAGTATATAAAAAAGTATCTTTTTTTTTAAAGATTGAGGCTGATCACACTGCCATTATACTGCCTTTATCACTGCCATTATATGGACATTTTTCAACATTTATCATGTTATGTTCGAAGAAAGAAAGAAGGGCATAATTATTATTGCTCATTATTGTCTATAGGCTATTTTAGTAATTTAAATAACATAGGTTAATATATTATCTAATATGATTTTATAATCATATCTTAATATATTAATTAATGACATTGTAGTATAATATTACACCACCCAAATATGTATTTACTTCCTTCTAATTTTTGTTGTCAGTGCAGGCTTGTTAAGCTTATATTGACCGTTATGAAAAGTGATTAGTGGCCTGCATAAAAAAAGCCTTGAAAATAAAACAACAGGACAAAAATATAGTTGATGACTAGACATTATCATTTCATGACTCTAGAGCAGTGATGGGCAAACTTGGCCCTTCCAGGCCACTTTCCTGCAGAGATTTCATCCAACCCTGATAAAACTCACCTGCCTGTAGCCTTCTGGTAGTCTTGAAGACAATGATTAGCTGGTTCAGGTGTGTTTGATTAGGGTTGGAGTTAAACTCTGAAGGAAAGTGGCCTGGAAGGGCCAAGTTTGCCCACCCCTGCTCTAGACACTTCTTTTTGAATACAGCATAATACAGTGAAATAATATGTTCTTTAGCCATATGAAAACAGTTGTCATGTGTGTGGGTACAATTTACCCACTGGCAATTTTAGGTATACAGCGACCCCTGACGGTTCTAGTGTTAAGGACACAGACAGCAGCTGTATCAAACCGTTGCAGTCTGTCAGTCTTATAATGGAAGTGAATGGAAATCACGGCTTTGAGAGTAAAAAAAAAACATACAAAAACAAAACCAAATTAAACCCTTTGGATCGTGACAATACATTGATGTGTAAAGACACGAAACGATCGGTCTGTGCAAGAAACTGAACAGTATTTATATAATTTTTTACCTCTGA
>NW_015558577.1:201235-210984 GCF_001515605.1 Sinocyclocheilus anshuiensis | reverse complement strand
GTCTTCTTCTTCAGCCGGCGCGTGACGCGTCTTCTTCTTCTTCTTGCTTTACGGCAGATCGCAGACTTATAAGTTTTATATAACTCCTAATTGAGATTGTAGATAGAGATGTCAATGGTCCATTTGAGAGATAGGTGGCGGTAATGCACTTACAAGTCTGCGATCTGCCGTAAAGTAAGAAGAAGAAGAAGACGCGTCACGCGCCGGCTGAAGAAGAAGACGCGAACGCGTTCAGGACAGTTCGGACGTTGCGGTGAATCAGAGGTAAAAAACGATATAAATACTGTTCAGTTTCTTGCACAGACCGATCGTTTCGTGTCTTTACACATCAATGTATCGTCACGAGCCACAGGGTTTAATTTGGTTTTGTTTGTGTATGTTTTTTTGACTCTCAAAGCCGTGATTCCCATTCACTTCCATTATATGACTGACAGACTGCAACGGTTTGAGTTAAAATTCTTTGTTTGTGTTCTACTGAAGAAACAAAGTCACTTACATCTTGGATGCCCTGGGGGAAAGCAGATAAACATCAAATTTTCATTTTTGGGTGAACTATCCCTTTAAGACCTAATGAATGAATCCAATATACTGACACACATGTGATTTTCTCCCAACTGCTTACATTCACTTAAGACATAACTGATTGTGTTTACGTGAATATTTGCCAAGAAAGGCATTATGACAATTATTGTTTGAATTTGACCGTTTAAGCATAATAAAGGTGATGCACCTTTTTGAAAATAAAAATATGTAAATAAATACACATCTACAATAATTCTCCTGCAAATGATACTTTACAAACAAATCAAACCACTATTTAATTTTGTTTTGCTCTGAGCTTATGACAGTCATTTTAATGAATTTCTAAATATTACAAAGTGTGATGTGATCTGAGAAATCTACATGTACGAATGAAATGTTTTTGTCCAAATAATAATAATAATATTATTCAGAAGGTTCGTTAACATTCATCTTATTCATAACAGTATTTCTCTCATCAAATGAGAGAAACAAAAAATAATAGTAGTCTGCCATAAAGATGCTCCCCCACAAGAAGCAGATTAGGGTGCTGCCACATTAAGAGTTGTTATCGCTGGTCAGAAGAGCAATGTTTGACATGTAACTAATGCAAAAGTACCTACTATTATTTGTGTTTTGGTTGGTTTACTGTAATATCGTCAGAATATGAGACGTAAGTTCTTTGTTTCCAATTGTAGGTTGCAATGCACAAAATCTAACTTGCTCAAGAATCCCAGCGCACAAGGTGATTTATATAATAAAGATTGTACAATAAGTGTCACTATAATGACATTTTGTGTCAGGTAATGGCTCTTTTCTGATCTTGTCATTAGATGGACTTCGAGGATGGAAGATTGTATGTAGTGGAGGTGACTGCTGGGTGATAGGAGAAAATAGGAAACCAATTCCAGACTCGGTCACCAGATCTTTTGCAACATCTTATGGGTATGTTTGATATTTTAGATCCTTCAAGAAATTTTTGAGCCCATTTCATTTCATTCAGTTAAAATATGAAAATAAGTCAACTGCCAAGCCAAATCCACACGTGAATCACCCATAAACGTTGTCCTCAGGCTATGTTTGAAGCAACAGCTGATTGATTTAAACAAAGAAGGCTACAGTGATACTTTCATGGATCAAGTGCAACCTCATATCAAAATATCAGACTGGTGAGCATTCACTCAAACTTTCATTTCATGCTACAGTATCTTGGATGGTGGATTTTATATTTTATGTGATACATTTTTGTGAATGACCTGTCCATCTGGGTCACATGTGCCTTATGCTGGAATTGTGGTTGCTAGTATTGACAGATCCAACACAAAATCAGGTTCTAAGATGAAAGCCCAGTTTGTTCATAGGAACACTTTTATTTGATGTTTGTCTGGTGCAGGTATGCCCCATGCTTTGACTGTGGAAGTGAGTATCAGATCTGTGTACAGTTGCTTGATCAGAAGAAAAACCCCATCAAAACCTTTCAGCCTGAGAAAGTTATATTTTCATTTAGGAACAGTCAGCCGTGGTGTGAAGTGAGTAGAATAATACTGACCATCCAATTATTCCCCTGTAATTAAAATAATAGTAAACGCTTAACTGTCCCTGTGTTTGTTCTGCTTTATTTCAGACGAGCCACGTCTTTAAGAATTATGGACCTGGGGTTCGTTTTATCCGTTTCACTCATGGTGGAAACGATACACAGTACTGGGCGGGTCATTATGGAATACGGGTCACTAACAGTAATGTGGTGATCTATCCAGCTGATGAGAGGTAGTGTTTTCAATGCAGATACAAGAAACATGTAATGAAACAAAACATTAAAATAAAGTGCTTTCAAGTCAACACACTTGATTGGGTGTGTTAACGAGGACAGTAAAGACCACAGCCTCTAGCATCAGCTTTTAAATGGGACAAGACCTGAGAAATCAAAATTCCCTTGATCTTTTGACATATAAGAGGTCATTAAACTTGAACAACATCCTGTTGTTTTTGCACGGTTTAGAACTCAAAACTTTCCCTTTAGTCTAAAAACAGCTTATACTGAAGCCAGTCTACCAAAACGACAGGTTCTGGAATGTGACACTTTATGAAATAATAGTGTGGCTAAACCCTCTCACTGTTTCACACATGTAGCGAGAGAGGTGAATGCAGGTCTATGCAGAAACCACACGATAAAGATGGCTCAGAAAACAACAAGACGCTGTGCAGTGCCAAGTTGTTGAAAAGCACAGTCTTCCTTCTAATCCAAACATTAGGAAAAAGTGGATGAACTTTATTTTTAACGAAGTTCCAGACCACATCAGTAAGAACCTGGTCCTTTGTTCACTTAATTTTACCGCAGATTTGTTTACTAACAAAGCACAATTCGATGCAGGATCTTCAGAAAGATTGAACCTAAAAGACAATGATGTGCCGACTATATTGGATCCAAAAATAATGTCGCACCTCATGAGCATGAGTAACTATTTTTATTACGTGGTCACTATTGCTTTGTCTGTTATTACAGATCGTTTGATATGTACTGAATATTTATGCATTTTAGCTTATATTACAGCAGCATTCATCTATGAAGAATGTAAGCTGTCAAACATACACAACTGTTAGCCAATCATAGCAGTGGGCGTTTACTTCAGAGTCTACAACCCACCACGCCTATTCAAACAGAGCGTTTAGATGAGGTGAGTCAAAACGGGACAGAAAATAGCCTATTACTTCTAAATTATTATGTCAAAAATCTTGATAACATTATAAGTGGACCTCAGAGAACGGTACAACATAATAAAAAAGGCAGTTCATGACCCCTTTAATGTGCCTCTTGAGGCCAGAGAGTGAGGTTTATCTTTAATTTTAAAGAAATGTGTATTTTACAAACAAATCAAACCACTATTTTGTTTTACCCTGACCAGAGCTTATGAAAATAATTTTAATGAATTTCTAAACACTGTGAAGTGTGATGTGATCTGAGAAACATACATTTATGAATGTATTATGTTTTGATGAAATTCAGTTATTCAGAAAATACATTAAAATTAATCTTTCCTCATACCATATTTAATATCTTCAAATGACAGTGAGAGATATCATACACTTTATCAAATGTATAAACTATCTTCTCAAAATGGGTAATGAGACTAGTTGTCTAGTTGTTGGTACCAATAGTACACTTCCCGTAACACAGTAGTCCAAAACAGTTAATCTAGTCACCGAACATGCAAAAGTTCACTTCATGGATGAACAAAGTGTTTGAAAAAAACAGAGCAAATAGAAAGAGAAAGTTCAATCTATATTATCATAGCTTTATAAATAAAGGATATATGCTTCATTCAAGCCACAGGAAGACAAATATTTTGCTTAAAGAGCAACAATACACAATCTTCCAGCCTAGGGTGAAGTTATGTACATAAACAATTTGGGACATATGTCATTTAATGGAAAACTATGTGCGTAGCACAGCAGGATTTTGAACGGCCTCCAGAGTCAAGACATATTTTCAGTTTTCCAGAAGCAGATTAGGGAGCTGCCAAATTAAGAGTTGTTATCACTGGTTAGAAGAGCAATATCTGACATTTAAGTAGTGCGAAATTAGCTACTATTATTTGTTGGGGGTTTTTTTGTTTACTGTAATATCGTCAGATGAATGTGACACTTAACTTCTGTGTTTCCCCTCTTAGTTTCAGTCTCACAAATCGTAACTTGCTCAAGAATCCCATCGCACGAGGTGATTCATATAATAAAGATTGTACAATAAGTGTCACTATAATGACATTTTGTGTTAGGTAACATCTCTTTTCTGGTGTTCTTATTAGAGGGACTTAAAGGATGGGAGATTGTAGCAAATGGAGGTGACCGCTGGGCGACTGAAGGAAATAAGACAACATTTCCGGTCACCAAATGTTTTGTGACGTCTTGTGGGTATGTTTGATGTTTTAGATCCTTCAAGAAAGTTTTGAGCTCATTAAATTTCAGTCGATGTTGCATATGAAAATAAATCAAGCATCAAGCCAATTTACACATGAATCAAACTTTGTCCTCAGTCTGTGTTTGAAGGAGCAGCTGATTGATTTGAAGAAAGAAGGCTACAGTGATGCTTTAATGGATCAGCAGCAACCTCATATCAAAATATCAGACTGGTGAGAATTCACTCAAACTCCCGTTTCATGCTACAGTATCTTAGGTGGTGGATTTCATATTTCATGTGATATTATGTGAGTCACCTGTCCATATGTGCCTTATGCTGAAATTGTGGTTGGTAGTATGAGAACCTAAAGTGATATGTCATTCATATTTCAATGTTTTATGTTTTTTGGCATATTATTTTGTCATTTTAATGGTAGAATCTGCATTAGCTCTGACACAAATGGCGCGTTTGAGCTTCGAGCAACCCAAGATCGGGTCCAGGCTCTACTGTCCTACACAATAGAAGCAAAAATATCAAAATAAATAAATAACACACACACACACACACACACACACACACACACACACAGTACAGAAAGTGAGTTTAAATGTCATCATTTACTCATCCTCATATCATTCCAAACCTGTATGACTTTCATTCTTCTGTGGAGCACAAAAGAAGATTTAAAAAATGTCTTAGTGTTTTTTATTCATACAATAAAAGTCAACGTGGACCCATGTTATTTAGGCTTTTAAAACACCTCCTTTTGTATTCCACCGAAAAAAGAAAGTGACAGGTTTGGACTGACATGAGTGAGAGTAAAAGATGACAGAATTGTCATTTTTAGGTGATCTAGCTCATTAAGAAGACAGTACCCGTGTTAAATAAAATTCTAATTAGAAAACACAATTTTTGAACAGAACCACATTTATTTGATGTCTCATTTGCAGGTATACCACACTCTCTGATTGTGGAAGTGAGTATCAGATCTGTGTGGAGTTGCTTGATGAGAAGAGGAAACCCATCAGTACCTTTCAGCCTGAGAAAGTTTTCTTTCAAAAGGGGACAATTTATCCATGGCGTCAAGTGTGTAGAATAATACTGACAGTCCAATTATTCCCCTGTAATTGTCAAAGCTTAACTGTCCCTGTGTTTGTTCTGGTATTTTTCAGATGTTCCACGTCTTTAGGAATTATGGACCTGGAGTTCGGTTTATCCGTTTCACTCACGGTGGGAAGGATACAAAATTTCAGAAAGGCCAACATGGAATACAGGTCACTAATAGTAGTGTGGAGATCTATTTAATTGATTAGACAGAGTGTTTTCTCAATTAGAGCTACAAAAGTGACCTTCAAATGATGAACTGTAGTGATGCAATATGCTTTAAGGATATTCCAGCGTTACATAGCTCTATAGCAAATATATTCTTTTCCATTAAACAGAAGAATGAGCTTTATTGCCAGGTATGTTTACACATACGAGGAGGAATTTGTTTTCGTAAACATTGTATGTTATACTGTTAAAATGAAGGACCTTAGTTGCCATAGACATGTACTGCTCATCATATAATCAAGTACAATAAACATCTCAAAGTTACTGTGTGTGCTCATACAACATAATTTCTAAACATTATACACTTGGTGAATTGGTTTGAGAAACCTAATATTTATAAATGAAATGTTTTGTCATAATATTATTCTGAAAAAGCATTAACATTCATCTTAATTCATACCATATGTTATATCTTTAAATGAGAGAGACACAAAAAGTGGGTAACCTCTCAAAATGGGTAATAAGACTTTTTTTTTTGGTACATAATAAACACAGTATACATTTATACTGCCATTCAGTAAGTGCAAATAAACAGTAAATCAAGCACACCAATACATTTAGGGGAAAAGGGTACAAACAGGGATCTATTCTTTCATCTTTCAATAAGCCAAAGTCTCTAATCATCTTAGAAAATTGGCAGTCCTGTTTAGTCTATATATATTTCAATGACAGAAATAACTACAAAATCTCTTTAGTGTTTGTTGTCTTCATACACTTACATTTATGGATAAAAGATTTACAGAAAATCAACATTACATTAATGAAAATTTCAGCTTTTTTGTTTTCCAACAACATATGTCACATGTTTGTTTCCATGTCCCTGTTTGGTCTTCCTGTTCCTGTCCTCGTCATGTGAATTCGTCTCCGGTTGTGTTTCATTAATTAGTTCGTATTGTTCCCAGGTGTGTCCCATTAGTTTCTGTCCATTTAAACCCTGTGTTTCCCAACATTTCTTGGTCTGCTGTTAAATGTCTGTTCCCCCTGCTACGTGTGCCTTTATGTCTCTTTATTTGGATGAATAAAGCTGGTTCTAGGTTTAAGTACTCCGACAGCTCCTCGATTCCTGGTTCCAACACAGTAGCAGTAGCCGAAGCAGTGTTGCCAATTTAGCTACTTTGTAGCTAGATTTAGCGACTTCCCTGCCCCTTTTGAGACTTTTTTCAAAAGTTTAGGGACAAATATAGCAACTGCTTGGACAAACCTTATCTAAGTTCTCATCTTGCCCACTGATCTACGTTCATCTTTATATAGATCAGTGAATTTGCCATTGTGATGTCATCTAGTGACATTTAGCTACCAGTTTTAGCTACTTTCAATTGAAAGCAGTTGGCAACACTGAGCCGAAGCGTGACAACATACAATCCCAGCAAACAGAGTGTTTCCATATGGTTCCCTATTTGTTATTTGGGGAATTAAAAAAAAAAACTTACCTTCCCAAGAATTTGCAGGACTTTTCTTGCAGTTTGTAGCTTAATGGTTATACGTATGTTTTAAAGCAACGTACAATTATATGAGCAAAGACGACTGAAAATAAATCTGCATTGTTTATCCTTTTGATCTTTCATTAAAATAATTCAGAAAATTCTAACCTATAATTGAAGTAAAACAATTAAAAGTGGGGGGAAAATCTCATTGTGAAATAAATGCTTTCTCTAGTTCATGTTGGCCACAATATTGGCACCCAATTATTACCAGTGTTGGGGGTAACGCATTACAAGTAACGCGAGTTACGTAATCAGATTACTTTTTTTCAAGTAACTAGTAACGTAACGCATTACTTTTTAATTTACAAGAAAATATCTGAGTTACTTTTTCAAATAAGTAACGCCAGTTACTTTTTTTCCCCATTTATTGATTGAAAGCTCTCCTGTCCCCTTGTTGCGAGAAATCGGGAGTAAGTGTTACTTTAGTTCTAGAATAAATGTGAACATGCATTAATTCATCTCACTCACTCACAAAAAAAAAATCAGATTTAGTTTTCTTCAAAATTAATAAAAACAGTTAAAAGCAACTCAGAATATGACTCAAAGCTGCAATAATTAAATGTTAAATAATACAAATATCCTTTATGTATTTAATCCCATTTATTTGCTGCTGACCTTCAGTGATCCAATTCAACCATACTAATAAGCAAAAATTACACAAGATAAACTAACATTTTTTTATTGCTGAAGAGTGTTGAACTTTCTTCTGCGTTCTACTGCGTACAGACGTGAATTTGCATTTCCTTTAGCCTGAGGCTTTTGGTGTGAAAGGGCTTTTATATTTGCCAAAAATATAACTTTTTATATTAAAAGCAAACAAGCAAGCCCAGCCCAGATTTAAAAAGTAACGCAAAAGTAACGTAACGCATTACTTTCCATAAAAAGTAACTAAGTAACGTAATTAGTTACTTTTTGAGGAAGTAGCGCAATATTGTAACGGATTACTTTTAAAAGTAACTTTCCCCAACACTGATTATTACAGCATCCTTTTCCCAAGATAACAGCTCTTGAGTTTTCTCCTATAATTCCTGAAGAGTTTGGAGAACACCTGACAAGAGATCAGAGACCATTCCTTCATCCAGAATCTTTCCAGACCCTTCAGATTCACAGCTCCATGTTGGTGCTTCTTTTTAGTTCACCCCACTAATTGCTATAGGGTTCAGGTCAGAGAACTTGTTATCTGTTGGTATTTGGTAGAATCCATGATGCCATGTATCTGAACAAGATGTCCAGGACCTCCTGCAGAAAAACAGGCCCACAACATTAAAAATCCAGCAGTATATTTAACCATGGGCATGGGGTACTTTTTATCCCTGTTTGTACTAAACCCATCTGGTGGGTTTGCTGCCAAAAAGCTCTTTTTTTTAGTTTCATCTGACCATAGAAGCCAGTGCCATTTGAAGTTCCAGTCGTGTCTGACAACTGAATATGCTGGAGTTTGTTTTTGGATGAGCGCTCCCGAACAACATGTGGTGATGTAGGGGCTGTTTGATTTTTTAAAAATGTTTTTTTTTAAGGTTTTCTGACCCCAAGACTCAACTAATCTCTGCAATTCTCCAGCTGTGGTCCTTGGAGAGTCTTTGGCCACTCAAACTCTCCTGCTCACCGTGCATTAGGACGATATAGACACACATCCTACTTCCAGGCAGATTTGTAACATCTTTAGTTGATTGGAACCTCTTAATTATTGCCCTGATCGTGGAAATGGGGATTTTTTTTTTTTGTGCTTTAGCTCTTTTCTTACAGCCACTTTCTATTTTGTGAAGCTCAACAATTTTGTTCTGCACATTGGAACTATATTCTTTGGATTTACTCCTTGTGATGGATGATTAAACAAACAAACTAACTTTTAAAAAATGACAAAGCAAAACAATTCCCCTACATGAAGCACTGAGGAATTAGTCAACCAAGTGAATCAATCAGTCAACCACCAATAATCAATTATCAATCAATTAACAAACAAGCAAACTTTTAAATGACAAAGCGAATCATTTCCCTCAAATGCTTACAAATTAGGCATTAATCAATCAAGGGAATTGTTCATCCATAAACAAACAAACAAACAGTTAAATAACACTAAAAAGGTGTAAAGTTTTAAATTACAAAACAAAGCATTTCTCTCAAGTAATTAACAAAGGGAATAAAAAATAAATAAAAAAAAAAACACTAAAGTTTTAAATGAATAAGCAGTTCCCCCATACAAATTGCTAACAAACTAGAAATTAATCAGTCAAGTGAATCACATACTCAAAAAATATATAACACTAAGAGAATTGTAGATAACATAGTCAAACAATTTGCACAAGAGTATTAGAAATGAGAAATTAGTTAACAAAGCTAATTAAACCCTTGAAAACACAGTATGTAATAAATAAATAAATATATAAATAAATCAATCAATAAATAAAAGTACATAGAACAAAGCAGTCTGTAATATTGCGCACCAGAGGAGCCTTTAAGCACACATAATTCGGAATATTGATGAGGCTGTCTGTTCACCATGGGTAAGCGAATCAAAT
>NW_015558577.1:200197-201164 GCF_001515605.1 Sinocyclocheilus anshuiensis | reverse complement strand
ATATATATATATATATATATATATATATATATAATTTATTATTATTATAAATGCATTTTTATTTTATAATCAATACTTTGCACTTTAATATCATGTTTCTAAATGTTTTATTTTTTCAGTTGTCCCTATATGTAACTGATGACACATTTTAATTGTGGTATTTTTTTATTAAGTTAAAAAGTGTTTGCAAACTTATGTCTGTACCAATACAATGTGCAACACTGCATGTTTTACCACCAAATTATATGTAATATCTATTTAATTTAACTTACAAAGTAAAGTTTTCCTCAGTATCACTTGATTTTGGGGCATGTGAGATCCTGAACATTACAAATGATGGGATACAGTGGTCCCAAGTCCAGTAGTCCCGAGGATCCCAAATCTGCTGCTCCCAGAGCTTGACCGTGGAGGTCGCTCCCTGCTTCTTCAGCTCCGTTGTCTCGGCCAAGGAGCCAGCGATGTCCTGCTCCCTCTCTCCACACTTTGTTTCAACTCACCCAAAAACTGCACAACACCTGCACGTCATTACCAGCTCAAAAGCACATCACTGGCCTTGAATAAGGACACATAGACTCTCTTGTAACATTTATTTGTTACTCCAGTGAGTGCCTTATCTGAGTTTACATTCCATCCTTATGTCTGTGTCTACTCCCTGACAGTACAACAGTGCCTTGCAGGGAAAAAACAATGCAGTTCTGATGCGGTTTTCCTTTGAACACCAGGTGGAGACACATATCTAAAAACAAAAATCAGTCGTAATCATTTGAAGTAACATCTCATCTCAACCTACTAGGCCAGGGCTGTCCAAACTCGGTCCTGGAGGGCCGGTGTCCTGCAGAGTTTAGCTCCAACCGTAATTAAACACACCTGAACCAGCTAATCAAGCTCTTACTAGGCATAGAAACTTCCAGGCAGGTGTGTTGAGGCAAGTTGGAGCTAAACTCTGCAGGACACCGGCCCTCCAGGG
>NW_015558577.1:199705-199879 GCF_001515605.1 Sinocyclocheilus anshuiensis | reverse complement strand
TGGGTAAACGAATCAAATCCTCAAAAAAAAAAAAAAAGATTTTAAAGCAATCCTAAAAATAAATATTTTTTCATCATTTACTCACCCCAATATATCAAAAAATAAAATTAATCAAACATGAGTTTGTTTTTATGACTTGCATACAGCACATATTTCCACTTTAAAAAGTTTTAT